>NW_026284991.1:0-99655 GCF_023373465.1 Oncorhynchus keta | reverse complement strand
ACTATAAATTATTCAAAAATAATTCAAATGCCATGGTCCAATCACACACTAAACCACCATAATATGGACAGACTGGACCGGTCAACCAGGTCTAGGTAGGTGGAGGGAAGGGCCAGACTACTGGACCGGTCAACCAGGTCTTGGTAGGTGGAGGGAAGGGCCAGACTACTGGACCAGTACAACCAGGTCTAGGTAGGTGGAGGGAAGGGCCAGACTACTGGACCGGTTCAACCAGGTCTTGGTAGGTGGAGGGAGGGGCCAGACTACTGGACCGGTACAACCAGGTCTTGGTAGGTGGAGGGAGGGGCCAGACTACTGGACCGGTACAACCAGGTCTTGGTAGGTGGAGGGAGGGGCCAGACTACTGGACCGGTCAACCAGGTCTTGGTAGGTGGAGGGAGGGAGGGACCAGACTACTGGACCGGTACAACCAGGTCTTGGTAGGTGGAGGGAGGGACCAGACTACTGGACCGGTCAACCAGGTCTAGGTAGGTGGAGGGAAGGGACCAGACTACTGGACCGGTACAACCAGGTCTTGGTAGGTGGAGGGAGGGACCAGACTACTGGACCGGTACAACCAGGTCTAGGTAGGTGGAGGGAAGGGCCAGACTACTGGACCGGTACAACCAGGTCTTGGTAGGTGGAGGGAGGGACCAGACTACTGGACCGGTACAACCAGGTCTTGGTAGGTGGAGGGAGGGACCAGACTACTGGACCGGTACAACCAGGTCTTGGTAGGTGGAGGGAAGGGCCAGACTACTGGACCGGTACAACCAGGTCTTGGTAGGTGGAGGGAGGGGCCAGACTACTGGACCGGTACAACCAGGTCTTGGTAGGTGGAGGGAGGGGCCAGACTACTGGACCGGTACAACCAGGTCTTGGTAGGTGGAGGGAGGGGCCAGACTACTGGACCGGTACAACCAGGTCTTGGTAGGTGGAGGGAGGGGCCAGACTACTGGACCGGTACAACCAGGTCTTGGTAGGTGGAGGGAGGGGCCAGACTACTGGACCGGTACAACCAGGTCTTGGTAGGTGGAGGGAGGGACCAGACTACTGGACCGGTACAACCAGGTCTTGGTAGGTGGAGGGAGGGGCCAGACTACTGGACCGGTACAACCAGGTCTTGGTAGGTGGAGGGAGGGGCCAGACTACTGGACCGGTACAACCAGGTCTTGGTAGGTGGAGGGAGGGGCCAGACTACTGGACCGGTACAACCAGGTCTTGGTAGGTGGAGGGAGGGAGAGACTACTGGACCGGTACAACCAGGTCTTGGTAGGTGGAGGGAAGGGCCAGACTACTGGACCGGTACAACCAGGTCTTGGTAGGTGGAGGGAGGGGCCAGACTACTGGACCGGTACAACCAGGTCTTGGTAGGTGGAGGGAGGGACCAGACTACTGGACCGGTACAACCAGGTCTTGGTAGGTGGAGGGAGGGGCCAGACTACTGGACCGGTACAACCAGGTCTTGGTAGGTGGAGGGAGGGGCCAGACTACTGGACCGGTACAACCAGGTCTTGGTAGGTGGAGGGAGGGGCCAGACTACTGGACCGGTACAACCAGGTCTTGGTAGGTGGAGGGAGGGGCCAGACTACTGCTTCTGGTCCTACAGAAACACCACGGACCAACCTGCAGATGACGATGAGGAACTTGACCAGCAGGAGGGCCAGGTTCTGCTGCTCCTGCTCCAGCCCGTCCGAGGCCTTCTGGACACACTGGAGCAGCTGGTGCCGCAACACCTGCAGGATGTTGTCTGGCAGCAGGGTCATCACTGGAGGCACCTCCTCCAACCTGGGGAGGGAGAGAGAGAGAGAAAGGGGTGAAATAAGGGGAACACCAAAACATGCTCAACTCTCACCTCCGTGTCATACACATCTGCACAAATATTATGCAAGCAAGCGCACGAACCCTGCCATCCAGGACGTTTCTACCAGGCCCTAAAAGTTGCCAAAGACTCCAGTCACCCAAGTCACACTGTTCTCTCTGCTACCGCACGGCAAGCGGTGCCGATGCACCAAGCTCACATACACAAATAAATCCACCCAAACTTCTAAGGCCTTAGGTGCGTTACACACATTTACACACATCTACCTAAGCAACACACCATGATAACCTTTACACTAGTATTTGCTGATAGATTCATGTTATGAAACCGTCCACTGTACAGCTAACAGTGAACCTAACTGTCTCTGTCCCTCTCTGTAGACAGGGGTCATCAGAGAGAAATGGGTTCTTCCTCCAACAGAGCCCAGATGAGCATTCCCTCGGGGTAAGAGCGTGTGGGAAAAGACAGGGGAGGGGGGAGGTGGAGGGGGGAGGTTCAGAGAGAAATGGGTGGAGGGGGAGAGAGAGGGGGAGGTGGAGTTCCTCCAACAGAGCCCAGAGGTGGAGTGAGCAGAGGGAGAGGTTCCCAAAGGTGGACTGGGGAGAGAGCGTGGAGGGGGAGAGCTGGAGAGGGGGAGGTGGAGGGGGGAGAGAGAGGGAGAGGGGGAGGTGGAGGGGAGAGAGAGAGGCAGAGGGGGAGGTGGAGGGAAAGAGAGGGAGGGGGAGGGAGAGAGAGAGGGGAGGTGGAGGGGAAAGAGAGAGGGGGGAGAGGGGGAGGGGAGGGAGAGGGAGAGAGAGAGAGGGGGAGAGGGGGGTGGAGGGATAGAGAGAGGGAGAGGGGGAGGTGGAGGGAGAGAGAGAGGGAGGGGGGAGGTGGAGGGGAGAGAGGGAGGGGAGAGAGAGGGAGAGGGGAGGTGGAGGGGAGAGGAGGAGGGGAGGGGGAGGTGGGAGGGGAGAGAGAGAGGGAGAGGGGAGAGGGGAGGGAGGTAGAGTGGGAGAGGGGAGGTGGAGGGGAGAGAGAGGGGAGGGGGAGGTGGAGGGGAGAGAGAGAGGAGAGGGGGAGGTGGAGGGGAGAGAGAGAGGAGAGGGGAGAGAGAGAGAGAGGGGAGGGGGAGGGAGGAGGAGAGAAAGGTGAGAGAGGAGGGGGAGAGGGGAGGTGGAGGGGGGAGGAGGAGAGGGGAGGTGGGAGGGAGAGAGAGAGGAGGGGAGAGGGGAGGTGGGAGGAGAGAGAGGAGAGGGGGAGGGAGGGGAGGGGGAGGTGGGAGTGGGGGGGAGAGAGAGGGGGAGGTGGGAGGGGAGAGAGAGGGGGAGGTGGGAGGGGAGAGAGAGAGGGGAGGTGGAGGGGAGAGAGGGGGAGAGGGGAGAGGGGGAGAGGGGGAGGTGGGAGGGGAGGGAGAGGGGAGGTGGAGGGGAGAGAGAGGGAGGGAGGGGGAGGTGGAGGGGAGAGAGAGAGGGGAGAGAGGGGAGGTGGAGGGGAGAGAGGAGAGAGAGGGAGAGGAAGGGAGAGAGGGGAGAGAGAGGGGGAGGGAGGAGAGGGGAGGGGGGAGGTGGGGGAGAGAGGGGAGAGGGGGAGGTGGAGGGAGAGAGGGAGAGGTGGAGGGGAGAGAGAGAGGGAGAGGGGGAGGTGGGGGAGGGGGGAGGTGGAGAGGAGAGAGGGGAGGTGGAGGGGAGAGGGGGAGGTGGGAGGGAGAGAGAGGGGGAGGTGGAGGGAGAGAGAGAGGGGAGGTGGAGGGGAGAGAGAGAGGGGAGGTGGAGGAGAGAGAGAGGGGAGGTGGGAGAGAGAGAGAGGGGAGAGGGGAGGAGGAGAGAGAGAGGGAGAGGGAGGATGGAAAGTAATCTGTTTCCCTTGCTCCACACTTCACTCTCTCCAGTCCCACACACACAGCCTTACGTAACCATCTGACAGGACTGACTGGGCATTTCACTGGTCATGTGACCAGACCACAGCTGGAAGAGCAGAGGAGCACATCACCTCTCACTTGCTCTCTCCCTCTGTCGCTCTGTCTCTCTCTATACTGCATGTGCTTCTTCTCCCTGAGCGCTCTGGATGCTCCATGCAAACATACAGACATGCACAGAACCAACCTGTTAAAGATGTATACTAACTACATGCAATTTAAGTCATTTAGCAGACAGACATGTACCTGGATGTATACTAACTACAGAACTAACTAAAGTACCTGGATGTTACTGACTACACTCCTTAAGTACCTGGATACTGACTACACTCCTTAAAACCTGTTGGGGATAGGGCTGTCTACTGCCCCCTTTGGAGGAATTGCGTGCCCATAGTAAACAGAAAAAAAAATCTGTCCAAAATTGCTAATATATGCATATAATAATTATTATTGAATAGAAAACACTCTAAAGCTTCTAAAACCGTTCAAATTATGTCTGTATGTAAAGCAGAACTCTCAGGGCAGCCATTCTCCCAAACTCTCTTGTCATCCGGAAATTTGGGCCAACTTTGACATCATCGCCCCCACCCTTCCCAACCAGGTACGGATCTGGGAACAGTTTCTATCTCTTCAGCGCGATGTCTCCTTTCAATGGGGCGTTTCATTGTGAAAATCGCGCGCCCCCTCAACCTTTGGCGGGCTAAAACCTTCGGGTCACGCGAAAATACATGTACTCTCATGCGCGCGTCGCGTCTGGAGCCCTCTTTGTTCCATGATTCACCAAACGATGTCAGTTTGTCTGTTCGAGCTGAGAATTGTTTTGCACGTTTATAACATCCTAAAGCTTGATTCTGCACTTAGATTGACCAGTTTAGTCAACATATAATATGTAATTTTAAGTTTTGATGCGCATTCCCTAGAATTTTGGCTGCATTTCAGCCGGAATTTGTCCCGTTTGATAACCCAAAGACACAGACTTGAAAGCCAAACGCAGTTTTTGGTAAGTATGACTCCTTCCACGACTTCTGATCGAAGAACATCAAAGGTAAGGGAATATTTATGTGGTCATTTTGTGTTTCTGTGTACTCCAACATAGCGTAGACATTTTGCTAATGTCAGAGCTCCGTCTCATATTTTTGCCTAGTGAACGAATTCTGTAACGTTAAAAATAAATGTAACACAGCGGTTGCATTAAGAAGCAGTGTATCTTTCTAACTAAATGTAGAACATGTATATTTCGTCAAAGTTTATGATGTGTATTGCTTGTTATCTGACGTTATCTGGCGGCGCTATCATAATTTCTCCGGACATTTGAGTAGCATTTTTTGAACATGGCGTCATTGTAAACAGACATTTATGGATATGAATAGCATATTATTGAAAAAAACATAAATGTACTGTGTAACATGTCCTATTACTGTCATCTGATTAAGATTTTCAAACGGTTAGTGAATTATTTTTCTTTTAATCCTGCATTTGTTGATTGCATCTTTTGTTCAACATGGCTATTCAAATTAGCTGTGTCTTTGGTGGTGGTTTGACATAAATATGTGCTATGTTTTCGCCGTAAAACATTTTAGAAATCTGACTTGCTGGCTAGATGAACAAGGTGTTTATCTTTCATTTGAGCTATTGAACTTGTTAATGTGTAGAGGTTAAATATTTCTAAGAATATTTTTGCATTCCATGCGCCACCGTTCCAGCTGAACGGGGGAGGTGGCGTTCCCCTAGGGGAACACCTCGCGTCAACAGGTTTTAACCCCAACACAGATTCCAGAGCTGGTTATGTAACCCCAACACAGATTCCAGAGCTGGTTATGTAACCCCAACACAGATTCCAGAGCTGGTTATGTAACCCCAACACAGATTCCAGAGCTGGTTATGTAACCCCAACACAGATTCCAGAGCTGGTTATGTAACCCCAACACAGATTCCAGAGCTGGTTATGTAACCCCAACACAGATTCCAGAGCTGGTTATGTAACCCCAACACAGATTCCAGAGCTGGTTATGTAACCCCAACACAGATTCCAGAGCTGGTTATGTAACCCCAACACAGATTCCAGAGCTGGTTATGTAACCCCAACACAGATTCCAGAGCTGGTTATGTAACCCCAACACAGATTCCAGAGCTGGTTATGTAACCCCAACACAGATTCCAGAGCTGGTTATGTAACCCCAACACAGATTCCAGAGCTGGTTATGTAACCCCAACACAGATTCCAGAGCTGGTTATGTAACCCCAACACAGATTCCAGAGCTGGTTATGTAACCCCAACACAGATTCCAGAGCTGGTTATGTAACCCCAACACAGATTCCAGAGCTGGTTATGTAACCCCAACACAGATTCCAGAGCTGGTTATGTAACCCCAACACAGATTCCAGAGCTGGTTATGTAACCCCAACACAGATTCCAGAGCTGGTTATGGAACCCCAACACAGATTCCAGAGCTGGTTATGGAACCACAGATTCCAGAGCTGGTTATGTAACCCCAACACAGATTCCAGAGCTGGTTATGGAACCCCAACACAGATTCCAGAGCTGGTTATGGAACCCCAACACAGATTCCAGAGCTGGTTATGGAACCCCAACACAGATTCCAGAGCTGGTTATGGAACCCTATAGTCCATTTCTGTATCTTGCGTTTTGAAAATGTGTCCCCGTTTATGACCCTAAAGACAGGCTACATTTGCACAGCGATGGTGGGCGCTTGCCTGTGTGCGCGGAGGCCGCAAGCTACTTTTTAGGGGTCATGGGTCAAAACATTTGAAAACCAATGAGCTAGAGAACAGCACAAACATCCAGAATATGGACCGATCACTTTGCAACGGGGCATCAACAACAGCCACCATAGACCTACTGCTCTTTTGGTATGTCAAAATCGCTTGGAATTAAACATCGACTTATAAAGCCTGCAATTGGAATTTATTGTTAAAATGTATTGTTGCAAAATCAAAATGTGTTATAGATAAAATAATGAAAAGGGCTGTCTGATGGCTTCAATAAATAGACAAGTATTTGTAGTTGAACAAGTCGTTGCCTGATTAGATGGTTTATTTATTTTTTTACTTGACATGACTTGCTCTTAGACCCGGCCCGTTCTAACCGTGATTGACTGGTTATGTGGATTGACCCCCGACACAGATTGACCAGAGCTGGTCTATGTATTGACCCCGTTCTACGTGGAACACAGATTCCAGAGCTGGTTGACCGGCCCGTTCTAACACAGATTGACCAGAGCCCGTTCTACGCGGATTGACCCGCCCGTTCACAGATTGACCAGAGCCGTTCTGTAACCCCGGACCCGATTCTACGCTGGATTGACTCGGCCCGTTCTACGCCGGATTGACCAGAGCCCGTTCTACTTGGATTGACCCTCGGCCCGTTCTAGCTGGTTGACTGTAACCGTTCTACACAGATTGACCACAGCTGGTTGACCCGTAACCCGTTCAACACAGATTCCACCCGCTCTACGGGATTGACCGTAACCCCCGTTCTACAGATTGACCAGAGCCCGTTCTGTATTGACCCAACACAGATTCTACTTGGTTGACCCGAGACTGTAACCCCAACTACAGATTGACCACCCGTTCTAGCTGGTTGACTGTAACCCGTTCACTTGATTGACCAGAGACTGGTTTCTAACCCCAACACAGATTCCAGAGCTGGTTCTACGCGTTGACTCGACCCGTTCTACACAGATTCCAGAGCTGGTTATGTAACCCGTTCAACACAGAATGACCGGAGCTGGCCCGTTCTACGTGGATTGACTCGACCCGTTCTACGTGGATTGACCGGCCCGTTCTACAGATTGACCAGAGCCCGTTCTACGTGGAACCCGGCCCGTTCTAGATTCCAGAGCTGGTTATGTAACCCGGCCCGTTCACAGATTGACCAGAGCTGGTTATTAACCCCCCGTCTACAGATTCCACAGCTGGTTCTGTAACCCCCCGTTCACAGATTCCAGAGCTGGTTATGTAACCCGACCCAGATTCCAGAGCTGGTTATGTAACCCCCGAACACAGATTGACCAGAGCTGGTTATGTAACCCCGTTCACAGATTCCAGAGCTGGTCTACTGTGGAACCCCAACACAGATTCCAGAGCTGGTTATGTAACCCCAACACAGATTCCAGAGCTGGTTGATCGTAACCCCAACACAGATTCCAGAGCTGGTTGATGTAACCCGTCCTACACAGATTCCAGAGCTGGTTATGGAACCCCAACACAGATTCCAGAGCTGGTTATGTAACCCCAACACAGATTGACCAGAGCTGGTTCTGTAACCCCAACCCGTTCCAGAGCTGGTTGAACCCCAACACAGATTCCAGAGCTGGTTATGTAACCCCAACACAGATTCCAGAGCTGGTTATGTAACCCCAACACAGATTCCAGAGCTGGTTATGTAACCCCAACACAGATTCCACAGCTGGTTATGGATAACCCGTCCACAGATTCCACAGCTGGTTATGGATTGACCCGAGCCCACAGTTACGTGGATTGACCCCCCGTCATAGATTCCAGAGCTGGTTATGTAACCCCCCGTCACAGATTCCAGAGCTGGTTATGTAACCCCCCGTCACAGATTCCAGAGCTGGTTATGTAACCCCAACACAGATTCCACAGCTGGTTATGTAACCCCAACACAGATTCCAGAGCTGGTTATGGAACCCTATAGTCCATTTCTGTATCTTGCGTTTTGGGGAAATGTGTCCCGTCCTTGGGATGACCCTAAAGACAGGCCCGTACATTTGCACAGCAATGGTGGGCCCGTGCCTGTGGATTGACGCCCACTTTTTCGGCCCGTCCTAGGCAGACAAGCTACTTTTTGAGGGGTCATGGGAAAACATTTGAAAACCAATGAGCTAGAGAACAGCACAAACATCCAGAATATGGACCGATCACTTTGCAACGGGCCGTCAACAACAGCCACCATAGACCTACTGCTCGTTTGGTATGTCAAAATCACTTGGAATTAAACAGACCGTTATAAAGCCTGCCCGTGGAATTTATTGTTAAAATGTATTATTGCAAAATCAAAATGTGTTATAGATAAAATAATGAAAAGGGCCGTCCCTCGTGTCTGATGGCCCGTTCAATAAATAGACAAGTATTTGTAGTTGAACAAGTCCCGTCCCTACGTGATTAGATGGTTTATTTATTTTTTTACGTCCCTGTGATTGACTCGGCCCGTCCTACGTGGATTGACTTGCTCCCGTCCTACGTGGGATTGACTCGGCCCGTCCCTACGTGGATTGACCCGGCCCGTCCTACGTGGATTGACCCGACCTACGTGGATTGACTCGGCCCGTCCTACGCGGATTGACTCGGCCCGTCCTACGTGGGGATTGACCCGCCCGTCCTACGCGGGATTGACCCGCCCGTCCCTACGTGGATTGACCCGGCCCGTCCTACGTGGATTGACCCGGCCCGTCCTACGTGGATTGACCCGGCCCGTTCTACGTGGATTGACCCGGCCCGTTCTACGTGGATTGACCCGGCCCGTTCTACGTGGATTGACCCGGCCCGTTCTACGTGGATTGACCCGGCCCGTTCTACGTGGATTGACCCGGCCCGTTCTACGTGGATTGACCCGGCCCGTTCTACGTGGATTGACCCGACCCGTTCTACGTGGATTGACCCGACCCGTTCTACGTGGATTGACCCGACCCGTCCTACGTGGATTGACCCGACCCGTCCTCTACGTGGATTGACCCGACCCGTCCTACGTGGATTGACCCGACCCGTCCTACGTGGATTGACCCGACCCGTCCTACGTGGATTGACCCGACCCGTCCTACGTGGATTGACCCGACCCGTCCTACGTGGATTGACCCGACCCGTCCTACGTGGATTGACCCGACCCGTCCCACGTGGATTGACCCGACCCGACGTGGATTGACCCGACCCGTCCTACGTGGATTGACCCGACCCGTCCTACGTGGATTGACCCGAGACCGTCCTCGTGGATTGACCGTGGACCCGTTGACGTGGATTGACTCGACCCGTTCTACGTGGATTGACCCGACCCGTTCTACGTGGATTGACCCGACCCGTTCTACGTGGATTGACCCGACCCGTTCTACGTGGATTGACCCGACCCGTTCTACGTGGATTGACCCGACCCGTTCTACGTGGATTGACCCGGCCCGTTCTACGTGGATTGGATTGACTCGACCCGTTCTACTTGGATTGACTCGACCCGTTCTACTTGGATTGACTCGACCCGTTCTACTTGGATTGACTCGACCCGTTCTACTTGGATTGACCGGAGACTCGGCCCGTTCTACGTGGATTGACTGGAGACTCGGCCCGTTCTACGTGGATTGACCGGAGACTCGGCCCGTTCTACGTGGATTGACCGGAGACTCGGCCCGTTCTACGTGGATTGACCGGAGACTCGGCCCGTTCTACGTGGATTGACCGGAGACTCGGCCCGTTCTACGTGGATTGACAGGAGACTCGGCCCGTTCTACGTGGATTGACAGGAGACTCGGCCCGTTCTACGTGGATTGACCGGAGACTCGGCCCGTTCTACGTGGATTGACCCGAGACTCGGCCCGTTCTACGTGGATTGACTCGAGACTCGGCCCGTTCTACGTGGATTGACTCGACCCGTTCTACTTGGATTGACTCGAGACTCGACCCGTACTACGTGGATTGACCCGAGACTCGACCCGTTCTACTTGGATTGACCGAGACTCGACCCGTTCTACTTGGATTGACCCGAGACTCGACCCGACTACGTGGATTGACCCGAGACTCGACCCGTTCTACTTGGATTGACTCGACCCGTTCTACTTGGACCTTGTGACTTGCTTGTGACTCAAATAATAGTGACTTGGTCCCATCTCTGGGGCTATGCTTACCTGGAGGGTGGCTTCTCAAAGTCCACATCTAGACATCTCTCATAGGAGCCAATGAAGATCTCCAGCCACAGCTTCAGGTAGTCTGGGTCCCTCTGTCACAGAGAGGGATGGGAGGATGGAATGAAGGAGGAGAGGGGGAAGAGAGGGTGAGGAAGAGGAGGAGAGGGAGAAGAGAGGGTGAGGAAGAGGAGGAGGGTGAGGAGAAGAGGGGAGAGGGAGAAGAGGAGGGTGAGGTGAAGAGGGAGAAGGGGAGGGTGAGGTGAAGAGGGGGGAGAGGAGGGTGAGGTGAAGAGGAGGAGAGGGAGAAGAGGAGGAGAGGGAGAAGAGGAGGAGAGGGAGAAGAGGAGGAGAGGGAGAAGAGGAGGAGAGGGAGAAGAGGAGGAGAGGGAGAAGAGGAGGAGGGGAGAAGAGGAGGAGAGAAGAAGAGGGTGAGGTGAAGAGGAGGAGAGGGAGAAGAGAGGGTGAGGTGAAGAGGAGGAGAGGGAGAAGAGGAGGGAGAAGAGGAGGAGAGGGTGAAGAGGAGGAGAGGGTGAAGAGGAGGGAGAGGTGAAGAGGAGGAGAGGGAGAAGAGAGGGTGAGGTGAAGAGGAGGAGAGGGAGAAGAGAGGGTGTGGTGAAGAGGAGGAGAGGGAGAAGAGAGGGTGTGGTGAAGAGGAGGAGAGGGAGAAGAGAGGGTGTGGTGAAGAGGAGGAGAGGGAGAAGAGAGGGTGTGGTGAAGAGGAGGAGAGGGAGAAGAGAGGGTGTGGTGAAGAGGAGGAGAGGGAGAAGAGAGGGTGTGGTGAAGAGGAGGAGAGGGAGAAGAGAGGGTGTGGTGAAGAGGAGGAGCGGGTGAAGAGGACGGTGAGGTGAAGAGGGAGAAGAGGAGGGTGAGGTGAAGAGGAGGAGAGGGAGAAGAGGAGGGTGAGGTGAAGAGGAGGAGAGGGAGAAGAGGAGGGTGAGGTGAAGAGGAGGGTGAGGTGAAGAGGAGGAGAGGGAGGGAGGGAGAAGGAAATAAACACGTTAGTGGTTGTCATGTGAGAATAGAGAGATAATGATTCCACTAACTGTAGTATGTCAGGAGGGGCAGATTACAGTGAACTCAGGTGTGTGTGTGTGTGTGTGTGTGTGTGTGTGTGTGTGTGTGTGTGTGTGTGTGTGTGTGTGTGTGTGTGTAATGAGGAGTGCACCTGTCTGCCTGAAAAACAGGCATCGCTACATTCTCTACTCCCGAGGGGAGTCACGAGCAGCTGCCTTTCAGACATTTCCTACATTCCTGGGAACAATGCAGAGAGCCAGAGGACAGCAGCACTGTTCACAGAGACAGACAGACAGCACATCACCCTCCCACTCTGAGAATGCCAGTCATCTCCACACCCTGGCTAGCCTAAACTCTATCTCTGCCCAGGGTGGGGAGGTAGAGAGGGAGGTAGAGAGGGAGGTAGAGAGGGAGGTAGAGAGGGAGGTAGAGAGGGGGATAGAGAGGGAGGTAGAGAGGGAGGTAGAGAGGGAGGTAGAGAGGGAGGTAGGACAGGGGAGTTCCAAGGCTTGCCTGACTGACACTGATTCAGGTCAAGGGGGACGGATATGAGAAAAGTCCCAGAGTATTATTGTGGAACCAGTAGGAGTGGCAGGAATGAATACTGCTGTGTCATACTAGTGCTGTTCAATAAGGCAGTAGGCTATATTGTTTGGTGAGGCAGTACAGTGATTAGTAGCATTTGTTTGACAAAGCAGTGTTTCTACACTCCTGGGGTGTAGAGGCTATTCACTAGAAATCAACTGGAAGCAAACGGACCAAAACCAAGAGGGATTACCAGAACTTGTCCAATAAGAAACGTTGGTTTTCGTTGCCAGACGTGTTGCTACGGTGTGCACTAATGAATAAATACACCCCTGGCATGTGCCTGCTAGGTCCGTCAGAGTAACACCCGTTTAAGGACAAAACCCACCAGACTGATTGTCGGTCTGCACAATACATGGTGTTCATTCGTTTGCTGTGGTCGCGGTGTGTTATAGTGAACACCCACCGATGGCTGACGGACGGCATTTTAGCCCTTTTCCTCATGTAGAATCGGTTTGCAAATTACAGACGACCTCTGTTCAGGGGTGCTAACTACTCTTGTCCGGCAGATATTCAACCATCCTACCAGTCTGTCCCTGCCCTTTGTCGATTTTCAAGTGACACTTTTGATGAAGTGGTTTTCTGATGACGCCCAGTTCACTTACATGTAAATGACCATATTTCTTACATCTAGCCAATACTATTCAGGACCCTATAAATGTGCAGTAAGGTTGGTTATGACACTAGAGCGGGGCAGGACAGGTCTAGGAAAGCCTCAGCCTGCTGCGTGTCACAGTGGGAATGGTCCAGAACACGAAAGAATTCCAAAAGTGAGGTCATCAGATCAGCAAGTGACTTGACGGAGCGTTTGAGAGGGACTTGGATACAGAGTTCAGTACAAGTGTCTGTCTGTGTATACTGGAATCAACAAGGTTGTACAGCAAAAACATATGACGATCTTGTTCATTCCGCTCTCAATGTGTGTGTTCCCTCCCCTTGACTGTGTGAGCCAGAGCAGGTTTGGGCACTAGCCTCAGGGAGTGTGTGTGAGTGGTTAGAGAGAATGCCCTCTTTTACTGGGCAGCCAGGGAGTACAGATGTCCACTGAGGGCTCAGGGCTGAGACATGGAGAGCAGGGAGGGGAGAGCAGGGAAGGGAGAGCAGGGAAGGGAGAGCAGGGAGGGGAGAGCAGAGAGGGGAGGGAGGGAGGGGAGCAGGGAGGGAGAGCAGGGAGGGAGAGCAGGGAGGGAGGGGGAGGGGGAGGGAGAGCAGGGAGGGGAGAGGGAGGGAGAGCAGGGAGGGGAGAGCAGAGCAGGGAAGGGAGAGCAGGGAGGGGAGGGAGGGGAGAGCAGGGAGGGGAGAGCAGGGAAGGGAGAGCAGGGAGGGGAGAGCAGGGAGGGGAGAGCAGGGAAGGGAGAGCAGGGAGGGGAGAGCAGAGAGGGACACACCCTGGGCCTGCTTGCTGTGGCACCACTGCTGACCCAACACCAAGCAACACTGGCCGGATGAATTCAGATCAGATGAGCTCAACATCTGGGTAGCAACATATTAGTAATATCTCTGAAACGATCTGACAGACTTTAATGACTGATGACGTATTTCCTATTAGTGTGTTTTCTTATGGTCAGCCGGTTTGAGGGGGAGGGTAATCTGGGTTTCCTGTGCCCAACATGTGACCATCCATCCTGATATCCTGACCACCCCCTCCCTGAGTCTTAATAACACATGACCCCATGGGACCTTCCCAACAGGGTGAATTGTGGGTTGTTATTAGTCAGCTGGTTTGGCAGGGGGTTAGACTATAACTGTCGTTGTACCAAGCATGTGACCATTTCTCATGAAATCATGACGACCCCCCTCACTGAATCTCAATAACACATGACCCGGTAGGACCTCACTAGCCTGAGCCGACAAGGTTAACATCAATATCAATCTCCCCTCAAGGAGATGCCATCCAGAGGAGATGCCATCCAGAGGAGATGCCATCCAGAGGAGATGCCATCCAGAGGAGATGCCATCCAGAGGTGAAGAGAGCATTACGAAGGAGTTATATCGCTTCCTTTATGACCGACGCGGCACTGCCCTCCTCACCCTACCAGAAGGGCATGGTTGGCATGGTGACCGAGTATGACTGCTAGAGGAAATGGTGAGGGGCGACTCAAAACCAATGTCAACTGTAGATGTCCCCTCCCTAACAGTTTCTCTGTTTTACCACAATGTCTATTGTAGATGTCCCCTCCCTAACAGTTTCTCTGTTTTACCACAATGTCTATTGTAGATGTCCCCTCCCTAACAGTTTCTCTGTTTTACCACAATGTCTATTGTAGATGTCCCCTCCCTAACAGTTTCTCTGTTTTACCACAATGTCTATTGTAGATGTCCCCTCCCTAACAGTTTCTCTGTTTTACCACAATGTCTATTGTAGATGTCCCCTCCCTAACAGTCTCTCTGTTTTACCACAATGTCTATTGTAGATGTCCCCTCCCTAACAGTTTCTCTGTTTTACCACAATGTCTATTGTAGATGTCCCCTCCCTAACAGTTTCTCTGTTTTACCACAATGTCTACTGTAGATGTCCTGTCCAAACAGTTTCTATTTTACAAATGTCTTTATTGCCTTCATGGTCCATCTACAGTCACCTTCTCCTCCCCATCAATCTCCAGTACTCACTATCCTGGGATTGACTGATGTAACGGCACCAGTAGTATTTATAGTGCACACATGGGAGGGGCTAAACCACGAGGTGTGGTCCATATATAAAACACTATGACATTACTGATGTTGCTGGTGATATTTATAGCACACAGTGAAGGAGGAGAGAGCCGAGAGGAGAGCCGGGCGAACGAGCGAGCCAGAGCCGGGCGAACGAGCGAGCCAGAGCCGGGCGAACGAGCGAGCCAGAGCCGGGCGAACGAGCGAGCCAGAGCCGGGCGAACGAGCGAGCCGAGCGGGTGGCAACCCTAAGTCTAAAAATTGCTGTTACATTGCACAACCTTCAATGTTATGTCATAATTATGTAAAATTCTGGCAAATTAGTTCGCAACGAGCCAGGCGGCCCAAACTGTTGCATTTACCCCGACTCTGCGTGCAATGAACGCAAGAGAAGTGAAAATATTCCTAGTTAATATTGCCTGCTAAAATGAATTTCTTTTAACTAAATATGCAGATCTAAAAATATATACTTCTGTGTATTGAGTTTAATTAAGGCATTGATGTTTATGGTCAGGTACATTCATGCAACGATTGTGCTTTTGTTAAATCATCACCAGTTTGGCAAAGTAGGCTGTGATTCGATGATAAATTAACAGGCACCGCATTGATTATATAGAATGCAGGACAAGCTTGATAACCTAGTAATATCATCAACCATGTGTAGTTAACTGGTGATTATGTGAAGATTGATTGTTTTTTATAAGGTAAGTTTAATGCTAGCTTGCAACTCACCTTGGCTCCTTGCTGCACTCACGTAACAGGTAGTCAGCCTGCCACGCAGTTTCCTCGTGGAGAGCAACGTAATCGGCATCCAAAAATGCAGATTACAGATTGTTATGAAAACTGAAATCGGCCCTAAATAAATCGGCCATGCCGAGTAATCGGTCGACCTCTACCTCCAATAAGAACTCTATTAATTGAGTTCATTAAACTTCAGGCTGAACTGAATGACGTGCGTTCTGTCACACAGACGACGTCGCCAGAAGCCACTGCCATTAGGCGTTCGCCCAGAAGCCACTGCCAGGAGGCGTTCGCCCAGAAGCCACTGCCAGGAGGCGTTCGCCCAGAAGCCACTGCCAGGAGGCGTTCGCCCAGAAGCCACTGCCAGGAGGCGTTCGCCCAGAAGCCACTGCCAGGAGGCGTGCCCAGAAGCCACTGCCAGGAGGCGCCCAGAAGCCACTGCCGGAGTCAGTGCCCAGAAGCCACTGCCAGGAGGCGTTCGCCCAGAAGCCACTGCCAGGAGGCGTTGCCCAGAAGCCACTGCCAGGAGAAGCCACTGCCGGGAGGCGCCCAGAAGCCACTGCCAGGAGTCAGTGCCACAGAGTCAGCCACTGCCAGGAGTCAGTGCCCAGAAGCCACTGCCAGGAGTCAGTGCCCACTGCCAGGAGCCACCACTGCCAGGAGTCAGTGCCCAGAAGCCACTGCCAGGAGTCAGTGCCCAGAAGCCACTGCCAGGAGTCAGTGCCCAGAAGCCACTGCCAGGAGTCAGTGCCCAGAAGCCACTGCTAGGAGTCAGTGCCCAGAAACCACTGCCAGGAGTCAGTGCCCAGAAGCCACTGCTAGGAGTCAGTGCCCAGAAGCCACTGCTAGGAGTCACCAGAAACCACTGCTATAGTCAGTGCCCAGAAGCCACTGCTATAGGTAGTCAGTGCCCAGAAACCACTGCTATAGGTAGTCAGTGCCCAGAAACCACTGCCAGTCACCAGAAACCACTGCTAGGTAGTCAGAAACCACTGCTATAGGTAGTCACCAGAAACCACTGCTATAGGTAGTCACACCACTGCTATAGGTAGTCACCAGAAACCACTGCTATAGGTAGTCACCAGAAACCACTGCTATAGGTAGTCACCAGACACCACTGCTATAGGTAGTCACCAGAAACCACTGCTATAGGTAGTCACCAGAAACCACTGCCACTGAAACCACTGCTATAGGTAGTCAGAAACCACTGCTATAGGTAGTCACCAGAAACCACTGCTAGGTAGTCACCAGACACCACTGCTATAGGTAGTCACCAGAAACCACTGCTATAGGTAGTCACCAGAAACCACTGCTATAGGTAGTCACCAGAAACCACTGCTATAGGTAGTCACCAGAAACCACTGCTATAGGTAGTCACCAGAAACCACTGCTATAGGTAGTCACCAGAAACCACTGCTAGGTAGTCAGAAACCACTGCTATAGGTAGTCACCAGAAACCACTGCTATATAGGAGTCACCAGAAACCACTGCTATATAGGTAGTCACCAGAAACCACTGCTAGGTAGTCACCAGAAACCACTGCTATAGGTAGTCACCAGAAACCACTGCTATAGGTAGTCACACCACTGCTATAGGTAGTCACCAGAAACCACTGCTATAGGTAGTCACCAGAAACCACTGCTATAGGTAGTCACCAGAAACCACTGCTATAGGTAGTCACCAGAAACCACTGCTATAGGTAGTCACCAGACCACTGCTATAGGTAGTCACCAGTGCTATAGGTAGTCACCAGAGACTGCTATAGGTAGTCACCAGAAACCACTGCTATAGGTAGTCACCAGTGCAGTAGTCACCAGACACCACTGCTATAGGTAGTCAGCACAGAAACCACTGCTATAGGTAGTCACCAGAAACCACTGCTATAGGTAGTCACCAGAAACCACTGCTATAGTCACCAGGTAGTCACCAGAAACCACTGCTATATAGGTAGTCACCAGAGAACCACTGCTATAGGTAGTCACCAGAAACCACTGCTATAGGTAGTCACAGAAACCACTGCTATAGGTAGTCACCAGAAACCACTGCTAGTAGTCACCAGAAACCACTGCTATAGTCAGTCACCAGAAACCACTGCTATAGGTAGTCAGTGCTATAGGTAGTCACCAGAAACCACTGCTATAGGTAGTCACCAGAAACCACTGCTATAGGTAGTCACCAGAAACCACTGCTATAGGTAGTCACCAGAAACCACTGCTATAGGTAGTCACCAGAAACCACTGCTATAGGTAGTCACCAGAAACCACTGCTATAGGTAGTCACCAGAAACCACTGCTATAGGTAGTCACCAGAAACCACTGCTATAGGTAGTCACCAGAAACCACTGCTATAGGTAGTCACCAGAAACCACTGCTATAGGTAGTCACCAGAAACCACTGCTATAGGTAGTCACCAGAAACTACTAGGCCTGTGTTGTTGCTACTTATGGATTCAAAAAGTGATTGGTGCTACCATGATCCAACGATGTAAAGTTACACAGGCCTACAGACCTAGTTAAAATGACAGAATATTTCATGTCGGTCTGTGTCTATGGTCTCATCACCTTAGCGGCTATAAGCACAGGAGGGGCAGATAGACCTAATGATAACGAGCTAACCACAGACATTATGCTTCCTGTAGTTCAATACTACAGGGGTATGCTTCATGTTGTCGAGAAACAAGAGCCATGTCTTTCCCATCGTCGAGAACCTGAGGGATGAGTTTTGCTGGTCATGTTTGGTGCCTCGCTGCCATTGTGGTGTTAACAATTCTGCTAACTCTTAACTCTGGGACGATACTCCAGGATGATGACAGTGACATCACACACACTGCTGGGTAAGAGGATCGTAATGTGACCGGCTCAGTGGTCGTCTGCTACCTTTTAGCTCCAATATGAACTGGAGTTCTGAAAGACTGATTCCTTCGCAGCTAGCCTACCCAAAGATTTACAACAGTCAACAAATGTATGGAGTGGGCTAGAATTGTTAACTATGGAGGAAAAAAACTCACTGCGGGTTGTGTTCATTATGCACCAAACATAAACGGACTGAAACAGGGAGGCAGGGACATCATGGATTCATCCAATAAGAAACCTTCATTTTTGTTTTCCATTTTAAAACATTTTCAGTTACGTACCCTAATGAACACGGCCCAGGGGTTTAGGCTTATTGCATATCTGACAGGCCAGTATTCAAGCATCACACATTCACCAAATTGAGTTGGAGGTGAATTAATTAGTGTCAAAGCCTTTTACTATGAACTACAGCTACAGGATAAACTAGTTCCTGACCGCAGCGCCACTACTCCCTTTAATTAGGCTGCTCAACCGTCAACACTAGTTGCTGGGTGTGACTCCACCCCAGGGACCAGGGTGACTTACTGTGATGTCTCTGTCAACCTCTGGCCCCGTAGTGTTGCCAGCCCTGCTTGGGTTAATCATTATAGAGGTGAGTAACAGTTATCACACTGATCTAATGGAAGTTAGAGACCACAGTTGTACTGGATATTTTAGCTAGGTAGCCGAGCCAGAACGGCCCATAAGGCAGGGACTATCACCTGTTTCTGTAGCGTGAGGCAGCTTTAGGATTGAGTACGCAGCCTTACAATTTCAGGGAGGGATCCTAACCCCAAAGTCAAGGAGTTGGTCATTTTAGCTTAACTAAGCTCCCATTATTGTTCATATGCCATGCTGTGTTAAAGGTCAGTTATCTTGGTACAATAGGGTGTAACGAGCCTATCCCTCAATGAGGTGTGACATCATTAACCTGCGACACTGAAGTGTATGGCATCTTAAGGGCAAGTGGAGACAATGGGCAGCCTCACACAACAAACATTCCGGAGCCGATTTAGCTCACGTGACGGACTACAAGTTCCCCTTGCTCCTGATGTATCCTGAGAACCCTGACACACACTGAAGGGGAGACCCCTGAGCCAGTGTTGACATTGCGGTCGCTCTGGGGGAGGTAAAGGTCCTTACAAATTATTTAAGCAACTCAGGCAAAGCCTCACAGGGTTTGTGGCCACATGCAGAGTGAAATACAGGCCTGCTGCTGTAGAAGATTGATTTTCTAGCCTTCTGTCCTTCTGTCTGACCCAATGTAAACACACTCCCTTAATAGAACAAAGACAATGTGTGTACTCTCCACAATGCCTGCCATTTAACACAGGACTGAGAAGTGCAAGATCAAGTGTGTTCTCAATGTTTTGTACGCGTATTGTTTAGAAAGCAGGTGACAAATAAAATCTGGTTCGATACTAAACTAGCCTGGTCCCAGATCTGTTTGTGCTCTTGTCAACTCATGTTGAGCATGACAATAATTTAAAGGGAGTTGGCATGACAACACAAAGACTGGCACTCAGGCAGGATAATACTAAAAACTTGTGCCATAGCATTTCCTGCCCTGTGTCGTGTGGGAGAAAAGGTAAGCTCAAAAGGCTTATGAAAGGGTTGTCCTTTTGAGTGGGATTAAAGAGGGAATGTGTTGACTGCAGTTGAGACTCATGAGGAGAAGCTCAGGCACCAAGCAGTGATTGGTCATCCAGTGCAATTAAACAACTGTAGCTACTACAGTCAATCAAGGGGGAAAAAGGTCTAGCTAGGTTGCAATACAAAACAGAATCTATGGAATTGTATTATACAATTGTACATACCACAAGATGTCACTCAACTAAAATCTAAATACCAGGAGATAGACTTTACACAGTGCAGGACAGTCCAGCAGCTGTTACTGAGAATAGTGGAGGAAGAACAGGATGGCTTATAAATTCAAGCCCGATTACAATTCATCATCTTGGCCATGTTCTGTTATAATCGCCACCCGGCACAGCCAGAAGAGGACTGGCTACCCCTCAGAGCCTGGTTCCTCTCTATGTTTCTCCCTAGGTTCTGGCCTGTCTAGGGAGTTTTTCCTAGCCACCGTGCTTCTACATCTGCATTGCTTGCCGTTTGGGGTTTTAGGCTGGGTTTCTGTACGCACCTTGTGATATCAGCAGATGTAAAAAGGGCTTTATAAATACATTTGATTGATTGATAATCACCCATTACATCATCTCAATATACCACAGCTATTGTAATAGACCTAACTGTCTTGTTTTACTGACAGTACACCGAGTTTATACTCAGAGATGGGCACAGATTCTAATGCATGTTTTATGTGTCAAACAGATCAAGAGACAGGTTTGTTTACCTTGTTGCAATACAGCATCCAGACCTCGTACAATCTTTCATTTGATGCCATTCTCCAAGGCTCGTGGTGGGGTTCCAAACAGAGGTCAATTCTCCGGATTCTTCATATTGAGCCCCTAGCTATAGCTCCTCATTCGGGCATTGCTCGTATACATAACGATTTGAGATGTTAAGTGAAATGTCACAATTAAAGACAACTCCGAAAATATTTCAAATACCTTTCTATTTAGAAAGGAAAAACAAAATATTCAAATGTAATCCCAGTGGCGTTGTTTCTGGACTTTGTAACTTCCTAAAGCATTATTCCATCGTGAATTATGGATTCCCAAGGTTTCGCGTTTCCTGGTGAGATTTCCACGGTCAAAGTCGCACTAGGTCCACTTCTCGACTCATATGCCACTGACTCTGCCCCTCTCTGGAAAGCCAAGCCACAAACAAAATTAGTATGTCAAATACACAAGTTCTGTGGCGCCAGTTTATAAATAGTTAACAGCACTTGTTTATAAACAGAACACAAGTAGGCTATACCTTTGATAACGTTAGCTGACTGGTTATGATAGCTAATTTAGCTTGCTGTAAACAAACACTATGAATCAGTTATCAGCCCAGGCTCGGTCTGTTCAATTAGATCTCTGCCCTTCTTTTGCAAGAGAAGGATACAGCTGACGAAATAAAACACAAAGCTAACTAACATTAGCAAGCTAACTTGGGGTTGCAGTACGCCGAAAAACGCTCGAGTTAGCAAAATTACTTAGCTAACAAGCTGTCATTGTGAAACAAGGTGGCTCATATGAATTAACTAGCATTATCGTTCTTACCTGTGATGTGTCAAAACGACGAAGCCCTTTTTTCCTGTCTAACGTTACTTCTCATTTGACACAAACGACGAAACGAGTTTGTGAATTTGCTTGACCTTGCCCTAAAATTTTGACATTTAGAAATGTCACCACATAAACAATGAAAACACACGCATTACTAACGAAAACGACAAAATGTTACAGCCAGCCCATTCCTGTACACTGGGATAGCTACAAACAACACTGGCGGTTAGTGTTGTGGCACTGCCACTCGTGAAGCTGTCTACAATGTGCGAAACGCAGCCAACTACTTCCTGATGTCAACTTTTTCCATTTTCAAAGTAAACGTTCTCATTTATTACGCCCAAGGGAATAAAAAAAAAACGTTTTTTAAATCAAAACATATGTAGAAGTGTATAGTGATAAATAATAATGTTGCCAAAATTGACAATATAACTTAAACGATTAACGATTCATTAATTGTTTTTTTTATTTTAAATAAATATAACTGAACTGAATCCAAACTGGATTTGGCCTAAGTTAGTGTTACTGTTTCAGAGTTTAGACAAAATACAGCCTACCAACATATGGGGATACTTACAGAAGACTGGCAAAGCCAATAATAATAAAAAACATTGATTGGGCTAAACCCGCTCCACAATGAGCAGGGGTGCACATAACTCAGATCGTGAATTTATTTTGGAAAACATAATTTTATAAATGGGAAAAGTCAAACAATAACTGATTTTCATTTTTAAAAACTGTGCTTTTATTTTGACATGTAAATCCGGAAGTCAAAATATTTTTGTATTCAGCTGTCGTCAATTGCCTTGATAGGCTGAGTAAGGGGAGCTTTGAATATAATTACATTTATTTGCCGGCCACAATATATATTTCAGAGGCATAAGACATTCAGCTATACATGTATGTCTATGGAGGAATTATTTCAGTATTTTCTTAGGCTGCAGAGTTTGCGACAGTCATCAATCCCTTTACGTTGCCGATGTGGAGCTCGTGGGTCGTTAGGGGTGGGTCTTGGTTGCGAGGGAACCGAGTTTAAGTTTGGCTGTGATTGGTTACTTTCAGCTGATCACCATGTTGTTATGCAGTTACCGCCTACTAGGGTAAAATTATAGGAGTTCCTCAGTCGTAACATCATATGTTATCGCAATCTGTCAGGGGATGACACTGTCGACGACGTCGCACGGAACCATTGGTTGATATATGCAACATCTGAGCAGGGGATTGTGTCCATGATGTGGCAAGCTGATACTTAAAAAATATCCAGGCTTTGTAAGATGTAGCATGCATCATCAACAACTGGGCAGAGGAACATAGCCATAAGTATGTCTAAACCCTCTGTCTATTTCTACAATTTATCTTCTTAAGATCTGTTTTTACACCTAACCCTAAGCACACTACTAACCTTATATCTAAACCTAACCTTACATTAAGATAATAAAACACATTTTTGTTTTCTTTATTTTTATTTACAATATAGCCAATTTCGACTCCGTGGCTGTGTTAACTAGTGACAACCGAGTTCCTTCAGCTTTCTACTCGCAGAGAGCAGAGGCAGGGGCAGAAGGGTTTAAAGTATGTTTTCTCATGACCCACTCATGAGAAATTATACTTCAAAACCATTCTTCTTGAGAAAAGGTATTATGGTGTGCAGATAATTTGATTTCTGCCTGATGTTAACTAAAATGCCGTGAAATTGTTTTTAGTTGCAAGGTAGGCATGAGCCATAAGGATGAAAATAATGAAAAATGCAGCAAACGCTCAAACTTGAAACATATTGATAAAATCATGTCTATGTATTCATTCATCTACACAGTTATTCCTTTATTTAATTATTTTTTGTTTGGCTCTACCCTCTGCTTTGTCTGTTTCAGCCTGTTGACCACGTGTCTGGTCTGCTGAAGGGCCTGGCTGGGGCCACAGTGGCCCTGCTGCTTCTGGGTTTTGGGGCTTCTGATTGGGGCGACCCGGTCGGGAACAGGTCCTGTATCACACTGTGTTTGTAGTCCTTCCACCGGCTGTGTTCCAGGAACACAGTGCACAGCTCGTCGTCGCTACACAGGAAGATAACACAAACGAGGTCATAATAATATATGCCGTTCGGCAGACGCTCTTTTCCAAAGCAACTTACAGTAATGCGTACATTCTCCCTAGCTAGATCTGAGAGGATTAGATAGGTATAAGCAATACAGTGAAAATTCCACCTTGCCCTCTGTGGATTGCTTGCCTTACACCTATCTAGTCCTGAGTCGTCTTAGATCTACACAAACACCTAGAGGGTAGGGGCTAGTGGTTGTTTCTGGTGCCCCGTCTTTTCTATGAATTGCACCAGTAAGGGCAGCCCATCTGAACTGGTATCCATAAGTCTCACCTTGGGTAGGTTTTCTGCAGGGCCTCCAGCTTCTTCATGGTGGTGTTGTCCACCAGCTTGTCAAAGCGAGTCTTCTCCACCCGCAGGATCTCCACGCTCTGGCTGACCAGAGTGAACCTGCGACAGTCTCTCTGCTTCGACGGCATCAGGTACTGGTTCAGACCCTGAACCACATCACACAGCAGATACACGGAACCGTAGAGTTAGAAAACACTAGAGGAAGAGTTTAAGGAAGTGATTACAACTCTATGCCCAGAACACAGCATGCCATGGATGTCATATTATCATGTTATTACATGGTCATCCATGCTGAACACAAGTACCATACAGGTTTCTTCCAATGTTGATGTGGGTAAGGTCTGGACCTTAGGGCTACGTACAAATGTGCCGCTCTGATGAAGGGTGTCGATCAGGAAACAGGCGCTGGTGGGCAGGTCTGCAGGAAGTCCTCTGGGAGGACGTGGAGGATTATTGAGGAGGACTTTGTGTTTTATGACACTGAGGAAGAGTAGAACAGACAGACACAACTTATCACCGGGCAGCGAACTAACTGGACACAGCTGAGATGCAGCCATGTCACTGATGTGTGGTACATCCAGGTAAATACACTGTGGCCAGTTACATTACCTTCCTGGTTGGTTTGTCAGCTCGCCTTTGAATCCATGTGTTGGCAAACATGTACCTCTGCTTACTGAGAGAGAAGAAGAGGGAGAGAGAGAGCGACAGAGAAAGAGAGACAGACATAGACAGAGAGACGGAGAGAGAAAGAGAGACAGACAGACAGAGAGAGAAAGAGAGACAGACAGACAGATAGACAGAGAGAGAAAGAGAGACATAGACAGAGAGATGGAGAGAGAAAGAGAGCGAGATAATGTTACACAAATGTTATAATCTTACTCAAAACTCAATATAAACAACAGACACCTTTTTTTAATAAAAATAAAATAAGTGTTACTCTGGTTGCTATAGGATACAGGGAAAACTGAGGTTGCCTAGAACTTAATGCTGAAATGTGAACTGTGTATATTGTATGCATATTTTGTGTGTCTTCACATTACAGTAGGATTGTATTATAAACACGTGCCAGTACCTGAGTCTGCATACTGTTTTAGGAGGCGTTGGTAGGTACTGCAGGAGGTAAGGTCCACCACTCTCAACACGTCACATTGACCCTGTAATGGAAGTATTTCATCTCAAACATCTCTGCCTGCAACTACATTACCCAACATTCCCCACATGCACTGTAGGCCTACAACTTTGTCCCCCAGTTACCTTGCCAATGAAAATGATGTTGCCCATGTCGTTGGTGTCCTTGACGACCACGTGGCCGTATCGAAATTGCTCGGCCTTGGAATGGTCAGCCATCTGTTCAATGAGAGAGTATGACCAGGAGGACACTAGCTGGAGTGACCTGGGAGAGAAGGGGCACAGAGGTGAATAGTTGCAAAGAGGGGCAATGTGACTCCCGGTGAATGAGAGTTACAAACACTGTTTGTAGTGGGAGTTCAAGGTGCTGCAACACAGACAGCTTTGTAGCAGAAATTCAGGTGGGCCTTCGCTTTTCAGTAGGAAAGTAGGAGTGGTGCTCTGCTCAACAAAGACACGTTTGTAGCAGAAATTCAGGAAGGCCTTCGCTTTTCAGTAGGAAAGTAGGAGTGGTGCTCTGCTCAACAAAGACACGTTTGTAGCAGAAATTCAGGTGGGCCTTCGCTTTTCAGTAGGAAAGTAGGAGTGGTGCTCTGCTCAACAAAGACACGTTTGTAGCAGAAATTCAGGTAGGCCTTCGCTTTTCAGTAGGAAAGTAGGAGTGGTGCTCTGCTCAACAAAGACACGTTTGTAGCAGAAATTCAGGTAGGCCTTCGCTTTTCAGTAGGAAAGTAGGAGTGGTGCTCTGCTCAACAAAGACACGTTTGTAGCAGAAATTCAGGTAGGCCTTCGCTTTTCAGTAGGAAAGTAGGAGTGGTGCTCTGCTCAACAAAGACACGTTTGTAGCAGAAATTCAGGTAGGCCTTCGCTTTTCAGTAGGAAAGTAGGAGTGGTGCTCTGCTCAACAAAGACACGTTTGTAGCAGAAATTCAGGTAGGCCTTCGCTTTCAGTAGGAAAGTAGGAGTGGTGCTCTGCTCAACAAAGACACGTTTGTAGCAGAAATTCAGGTAGGCCTTCGCTTTTCAGTAGGAAAGTAGGAGCGGTGCTCAACAAAGACAGGTTTGCAGGGGTATATATTCAGATCCTAAAACTCATCTCTGGCTGCAGAATCTCACCGGAAGAAGCTGAAGCGATAGTCGAACTCCCTCTTGAGCTCTACGTCCATCTTGTTAGCGAAGAAGTCTTCCTTGTCGACCACCATGAGTTCCGTCTCCTCCATGCACACCACAGTGGCATTCCTCCTCAGCGTTTTGATCAAGGCCACATCCTGACAGACAACAGTTACAGACCATTAATAGTCAGAACAGTCAAAATCACACGATTGCGCCAGTAGCCTGGCAACAGTTAGGTTTGCTATTTCATGTGGTTGAAGCTACTCGTCTGCGTTGCCCATCAGGCTTTGAATGTATGTGAGTTATGACGTTTGCAAGAGCCCAGATATATTTTTCCTAAACACTAAACAATATCACTACTATTCTCACCACTACTACCTCCACTATCACTACTTCGACTATTTGATAATGATATTGCATCTTAAAAAAATTGCTTCTCCTAAAACATAGAATTGTGAGGCCTCACCCCGAAGCTCATGCCCTTCTTGATGAGGATGGGCTCCTTATCCACGAAGGCACTGCTACCGTCGGTGTCCTTGGTGACGGCCAGGAGCCCAGAGAACACAAAGTAGAAGCTGTGTCCCCAATGGCCCTTCTTAATGACCACTCTGCGACGCTCCAACCTGCAGGCATAGCCGCGCGGGGGGGGGGGTTGGTAACTCTTCATTTGTTATGTATTAGGATCCTCATTAGCTGTTGTAAAAGCAGCAGCTACTCTTCCTGGAGTCCACACAAACCATGGAACAGAACATAATACAGAACATTCGACAAGAACAAACTTGTAAAAGCATTATAATGCCTTGTAAACATATTTGTAGTACCTTATGCAGTAATAGTTAAATATAACTGCTGTGATAGGTCTATATTATGGCTTCTTGTTGTGCGTTAATGCTTGTACTCCTGTGTCCATGGGAACCAGGGCTATCGCTCAACGCAAGCCATTTCGATCTACGGTGTCCACAGATCGATTTATAATCGAAAATGTGGGTCGGAACCAGTACCAGAACCGCGCAGGTCCCCTGATCTAAGTGGTTAATGCTTTATTGTACAGTTCAGTATAACGCTCTATGACTGCATCTATAAAGTCCTATGAATGTTAGTAAGGCAATACAACACTTCACAAGAAGCCCCTTCAACTAAAGTGTTAGCGGACTATTATAGCCTCCCAGTAGGTCAATGGCAGCTATACAGGCCAGCAAAGCCCAGTACAGACTAGTAAAACAAGGGTTGTGTTTATTTGACACTAAAAGAAACAAACTGACTGAAACAAGGAGGGACTATACTACCTAGACATTTTCCATTGCGTTCCCTAAGACTGGGGTTTACAAACGTTTTCACTCAGGCCCCCTTCCATGCAGTTGGCACATTTCAGTTGAAGGCATTCAGTTGTACAACTGACTAGGTACCCCCTTTCTTTTCCAGCATTGGGGAACATCCGGGGGCCTCCCTGTGCCATGTCTATTTCTATGGCACAAGCACTGATCATGACATCAACTGTTAACACCCTTCTTGTTGGTGGAGAGAATGTTGCAGGTTTAAAGCTTATTTCCCGCAATTCTACACATTTTGTCACAGGGTGAAAATAACATTTTGCAGTTTTAAAGCTAATTTTCTTGCAATTCTATACATTTCGCCATGTCTAATGTGTATTCATGTGATATTTGAGAGACACAAACATTACCACAAAATCTACGGGCTAAAAAACATTAGCTGACATGAGCTAGTTTCTGACAAGTTATAAATATCTCTCTAAGGTCTGCAATGACTGACATGACAAGAGGAACTGATGATGCAATAACTAATATAGAAATGACACCTTGTGCATTCTACTATTACAACTTTCAAGAGTACGTTTAAAGCCGGACTGAGTTCCTTAATTTAAAAGAAAATACGTTTGGGAACCACTACCCTAAGGAACCCAAGTGATTGACAGGGGATTGACCTCTAACCTCTGATAGCGAACCACCCTGGCCAGAAGGAGTTGCAAGGTTCCACTGTAGCGACGGAACATGCTCACAGAGCTCAGCATGTTGTGAACCAGCAACACCTCCGACTCAGAACGCTCCTCTGGGCACTTCCGCATAATCTCCACCAGCAGGACAGGGATCCGGTCCTGGAATGTTCCAGACATAACGCTACACACGTATACAAGCACAGACATTCACACATAGCATTCACGCTAGACAGAGCACAGACATTCACGCACACAGAAAGAGACATACACGCACATAGCATCACGCTCAGACAGAGACACACACACACACACACCTATGCTCACACACATACGCTCACACACATTCACACACACAGAAAGAGACATACACGCACATAGCACACGCTCAAGACAGAGACATACACGCACATACGCTCAAACACATTCACGCATTCACAGACAGAGACACACACACACACACACACACACGTACGCTCAAACACATACACACAAAGCTTTCACTCACACAGACAGAGAGGCAAAGACACACACACCAACACAGGCAGACACACACACCAAGGAGAACAGCGTTCCTTCCAGTCATAAGCACAGTATGGTCATACCCAGCATAGGTCTTCTAAATCCATACGGTATCGTTACCTCTTTCACTTTGAAGTGGTTCAGGTCAAACACCAGACTTTTACCCTGCAGGAACAGAAATCATTGTTGACTTTCCAGTCTTTCTGGATATCAAAACTGTAGCTTCTGTCTCAATCTCCCATCAAGACCGCTACATAAACCTGGTGGCCTGTTAGTCCAGCAAAACACAGCACCTTATCACTTCCCCTTAACAGTAGCACTCTCCTACACACACACACACGACGCACCGTTCCACCGGCCGGCTGGTTGGTGATGGTCTCCCGGAAGTTGAACTCAATGAATTGGCGATAGTTGGAACGGGATATGAAGTAGCGGCAGAAGCGAGTCATCAGGATGACGCTGTGCACCGCCCACTTAAAACCCAGCTTGCCCCGGCATGGAGCAGCCTGCACCGGGGATGAAAATAACATCTCCGCTGCCTGCTGGAAATGTAAAACCGCCGATGACTAGAGAAGGGAGGGAGACAGAGAGGTCAATACATGGACTGGCTAGAGGAGGGAGACAGAGAGGTCAATACATGGACTGGCTAGAGGAGGGAGACAGAGAGGTCAATACATGGACTGGCTAGAGGAGGGAGACAGAGAGGTCAATACATGGACTGGCTAGAGGAGGGAGACAGAGAGGTCAATACATGGACTGGCTAGAGGAGGGAGACAGGACTGGGGGAGGGAGACAGAGAGGTCAATACATGGACTGGCTAGAGGAGGGAGACAGAGAGGTCAATACATGGACTGGCTAGAGGAGGGAGACAGAGAGGTCAATACATGGACTGGCTAGAGGAGGGAGAGAGAGGTCAATACATGGACATCAATACATGGACTGGCTAGAGGAGGGAGACAGAGAGGTCAATACATGGACTGGCTAGAGGAGGGAGACAGAGAGGTCAATACATGGACTGGCTAGAGGAGGGAGAGAGAGAGGTCAATACATGGACTGGCTAGAGGAGGGAGACAGAGAGGTCAATACATGGACTGGCTAGAGGAGGGAGACAGAGAGGTCAATACATGGACTGGCTAGAGGAGGGAGACAGAGAGGTCAATACATGGACTGGCTAGAGGAGGGAGACAGAGAGGTCAATACATGGACTGGCTAGAGGAGGGAGACAGAGAGGTCAATACATGGACTGGCTAGAGGAGGGAGACAGAGAGGTCAATACATGGACTGGCTAGAGGAGGGAGACAGAGAGGTCAATACATGGACTGGCTAGAGGAGGGAGAGAGAGAGGTCAATACATGGACTGGCTAGAGGAGGGAGAGAGAGAGGTCAATACATGGACTGGCTAGAGGAGGGAGAGAGAGAGGTCAATACATGGACTGGCTAGAGGAGGGAGACAGAGAGGTCAATACATGGACTGGCTAGAGGAGGGAGAGAGAGGGGTCAATACACGGACTGGCTAGAGGAGGGAGACAGAGAGGTCAATACATGGACTGGCTAGAGGAGGAGACAGAGAGGTCAATACATGGACTGGCTAGAGGAGGGAGAGAGAGAGGTCAATATATGGACTGGCTAGAGGAGGGAGAGAGAGGTCAATACATGGACTGGCTAGAGGAGGGAGACAGAGAGATCAATACATGGACTGGCTAGAGGAGGGAGACAGAGAGGTCAATACATGGACTGGCTAGAGGAGGGAGACAGTGAGGTCAATACATGGACTGGCTAGAGGAGGGAGACAGAGAGGTCAATACATGGACTGGCTAGAGGAGGGAGACAGAGAGGTCAATACATGGACTGGCTAGAGGAGGGAGACAGAGAGGTCAATACATGGACTGGCTAGAGGAGGGAGACAGAGAGGTCAAATACATGGACTGGCTAGAGGAGGGAGACAGAGAGGTCAATACATGGACTGGCTAGAGGAGGGAGAGAGAGAGGTCAATACATGGACTGGCTAGAGGAGGGAGAGAGAGAGGTCAATACATGGATTGGCTAGAGGAGGGAGACAGAGAGGTCAATACATGGACTGGCTAGAGGAGGGAGACAGAGAGGTCAATACATGGACTGGCTAGAGGAGGGAGACAGAGAGGTCAATACATGGACTGGCTAGAGGAGGGAGACAGAGAGGTCAATACATGGACTGGCTAGAGGAGGGAGACAGAGAGGTCAATACATGGACTGGCTAGAGGAGGGAGAGAGAGAGGTCAATACATGGACTGGCTAGAGGAGGGAGAGAGAGAGGTCAATACATGGACTGGCTAGAGGAGGGAGAGAGAGAGGTCAATACATGGACTGGCTAGAGGAGGGAGAGAGAGAGGTCAATACATGGACTGGCTAGAGGAGGGAGACAGAGAGGTCAATACATGGACTGGCTAGAGGAGGGAGACAGAGAGGTCAATACATGGACTGGCTAGAGGAGGGAGAGAGAGGTCAATACATGGACTGGCTAGAGGAGGGAGAGAGAGGTCAATACATGGACTGGCTAGAGGAAGGAGAGTGAGGTCAATACATGGACTGGCTAGAGGAGGGAGACAGAGAGGTCAATACATGGACTGGCTAGAGGAGAGAGAGAGAGGTCAATACATGGACTGGCTAGAGGAGGGAGAGAGAGGTCAATACATGGACTGGCTAGAGGAGGGAGACAGAGAGGTCAATACATGGACTGGCTAGAGGAGGGAGAGAGAGGTCAATACATGGACTGTAAGGTCATTGGCATTGTCCCAACATCTTCTCCTAAACACCCATGGTCAGAGGACACAGGTTGGACTGAACTATGAACTAGAGTGGCATACATAACAGTACATGCCGTTGATAAGGGGGGAGGGGTGTATGTGGCCAGATCTGAAGGACTAAACGTGAACTAAGAGAGCCTATGGAGAGCCCTGTTACCATAGAAATACAACTAAGATGGTATAATAATAATGGCTGACAGTTTGTGCCTGCAGTCTCTAACAAATATTCCTATCTAGCTTTCTATATCTATGCACATTACCATATCCTTGAGGTCCGTCTTGGCCTCCTTCGCAGCTGCTGGAAACAGAATGAGATGCTGATCAAATGAACTAATAGCCCTCACCAGGACAAAATGATAGACATACCGGTGGTGGGTATGTTTCTGAGCCACAAGCATTTTTGTAGTGTCTAAGATGTAAATTAAGAAACAATGTGGTTTTACCTTTCTCCACTTTCTCTCCTGTCTCCATTGTCCACTGGTGTCAGGTGGTAGTTGTTTATTTTTGAGATATGGACTCCACCCACTAGAGGTTCCTCTGTGACATCACAGGGTGTATTTTATCACAGCGTCTCAGCCAGGACAGTCATTGTGGAGGTGTCTTCTGAATCCCCCAGGAGAAAGGCCAAGTCCCCCCAGTGGTATACATACCCCAGGTTGACAAGCACAGCGCTAATCCATATTTTAGGCATAGACTATTCAGTGATGTAGCTATGAGTGGGTAGAAGTCAAACCTAACCACTGACACAGGGTCAGATATTTGTTCATCCCCCTAAAGGTTAAGTGGATGTGGGGTAGGATAACCTGATCTAGATCTGTGGTTGGGGGAACCTCTACCTCAAGCAATGCAGTCCTAAACACATTACTGCCAAAAACCACCAATCCCAATGTCAACCTGACCTAACCCTTCAATAACCCCTTATACAGCTTTCTGCTTATTTGGGCTTCAACAGAGATTTCAGAAAGACCATACAAAACTTCCAAAGACAAGAAAAAAATGGCCGTTGTTTTAGAAAAATGGATCATGAATATATTTATAACGCTTCTATAAGGCTCATACAGCTATAACATGTTTGATATGCACTGATACATACAATGTCTCTCATACACATAATCATCAACCACAGAATAAAACACATCAATGTATCATAAACAGTTCACAGATTTCATTAAAACGATACAATTGAGGACCCTCCCATACGTTTATTATGACTCGGAGGACGTGTATAGGGTAGTGCATCTCAAACCACAGTAGTGGTAGTGTTATAGATCTTATTGGATCCCAGGGATTTCACTGGTTGTACGGGGGAGGGATAGCAGCCTGGTCAATCAGACGGACTGCTGAGCTCACGTTTAGTTTCACTTCGGGAATGTGAGCTATCGCGAGATCAGGCTGGTTTCACAAGACAAGAGGAATAACCATAGAACTTCCTCTAACACACTAGCTATTCTCGTACCGTCTCTGCTCACACACTGATTTAACACTTACACCCTCTCCAACATCTATTATCTTCCTCTTCAAACCCTGGCACATTATTATCTATGCCCTTTCACAGTCTAAAAGCCTAAAATAGTTCACATTACTGTTCGTAGTACAATCCATATGAGTCCAGTGATAGGTCTTTAAACTGGCATAGGGGGTGTGTCCTCACTGTCCTGCAACGTCATTGGTTGTCAGTGTCGTTGACCGGCAGCCACACCCATGGCACAGATATCCTCATTGGATGGTACAGGCAGAGCAGCTTCAATAATCCCGCCCTCCTATTCCAGCAGCTGGCCTATCTAAGGGGAAATGGCTCAGTTCTGCCTCCAGGACAAGACTCAAGACAACAAACATCCACCTGCAGAACCTTATTTGAGTTCCAAAACAAACATAGAAAAGCATAGAAAACTTGTAGAAAGGCTCAGAGTGGTGGGTAGGACAGGTCCAATCAGAGCACAGTAGAAAGGCTCAGAGTGGTAGGTAGGACAGGTCAAATCAGAGCACAGTAGAAAGGCTCAGAGTGGTAGGTAGGACAGGTCCAATCAGAGCACAGTAGAAAGGCTCAGAGTGGTGGGTAGGACAGGTCCAATCAGAGCACAGTAGAAAGGCTCAGAGTGGTGGGTAGGACAGGTCCAATCAAAGCACAGTAGAAAGGCTCAGAGTGGTAGGTAGGACAGGTCCAATCAAAGCACAGTAGAAAGGCTCAGAGTGGTGGGTAGGACAGGTCCAATCAAAGCACAGTAGAAAGGCTCAGAGTGGTGGGTAGGACAGGTCCAATCAGAGCACAGTAGAAAGGCTCAGAGTGGTGGGTAGGACAGGTCTAATCAAAGCACAGTAGAAAGGTTCAGAGTGGTGGGTAGGACAGGTCCAATCAGAGCACAGTAGAAAGGTTTGGGCTCGCTGTTTTTTTTATCGTTATGATTGTCTTGAGTTAGGCTTGGTTGTCAGGTTTTGGGATGTGGGGGCAGAGGTGGAAGGGGGCAGGGAGGAGGGTTAGGAGAAGTCCCACACCTCCTCTGTGGAGTGAGCGATGGCGGAGGTGGGGGTGGCAGGACGGGGTAGGGGAGCAGGGCACAGGGGGTCATCGGGGCTGGAAACTCCAAGGGGCACCGCGGGGTACATGAGACTGAGGAAGGAGTCCCGGGTATGATGCCTTTTCACCTGTCATACAGTCCACAGAAAAATACATGAATAAGAAGTCAGCCACACCGTGACACAGAATGCAATCCAGTCCAAAACACAGCCTTTTGATGATGATGACACCTACCTGTTTGAAGAAGGCATGGGTCAACAGTGTAGAAGCAGAGGGTCTATGGAACACCAAAACAGGACAAAGTCACACCATGCCTTAATGTCCCACAACACTATCATATCTAGCAGTCACACCGTGCCTTAATGTCTCACAACACTGTCATATCTAGCAGTCACACCGTGCCTTAATGTCCCACAACACTGTCATATCTAGCAGTCAACATGTCTTAATGTCCCACAACACTATATCTAGCAGTCACACCGTGCCTTAATGTCCCACAACACTATCATATCTAGCAGTCACACCGTGCCTTAATGTCTCACAACACTGTCATATCTAGCAGTCACACCGTGCCTTAATGTCCCACAACACTGTCATATCTAGCAGTCACACCGTGCCTTAATGTCCCACAACACTGTCATATCTAGCAGTCACACCGTGCCTTAATGTCCCACAACACTGTCATATCTAGCAGTCACACCATGCCTTAATGTCCCACAACACTATCATATCTAGCAGTCACACCGTGCCTTAATGTCCCACAACACTGTCATATCTAGCAGTCACACCGTGCCTTAATGTCCCACAACACTGTCATATCTAGCAGTCACACCGTGCCTTAATGTCCCACAACACTGTCATATCTAGCAGTCACACCGTGCCTTAATGTCCCACAACACTGTCATATCTAGCAGTCACACCGTGCCTTAATGTCCCACAACACTGTCATATCTAGCAGTCACACCGTGCCTTAATGTCTCACAACACTGTCATATCTAGCAGTCACACACGTGCCTTAATGTCCTCAACACTATCATATCTAGCAGTCACACCGTGTCTTAATGTCCCACAACACTGTCATATCTAGCAGTCACACCATGCCTTAATGTCCCACAACACTATCATATCTAGCAGTCACACCGTGCCTTAATGTCCCTCAACACTATATCTAGCAGTCACACCGTGTTAATGTCCCACAACACTGTCATATCTAGCAGTCACACCGTGCCTTAATGTCCCACAACACTATCATATCTAGCAGTCACACCGTGCCTTAATGTCCCACAACACTGTCATATCTAGCAGTCACACTGTGCCTTAATGTCCCACAACACTATCATATCTAGCAGTCACATCATGCCTTAATGTCTCACAACACTGTCATATCTACCAGTCACACCGTGCCTTAATGTCCCACAACACTGTCATATCTAGCAGTCACACTGTGCCTTAATGTCCCACAACACTATCATATCTAGCAGTCACATCATGCCTTAATGTCTCACAACACTGTCATATCTAGCAGTCACACTGTGCCTTAATGTCCCACAACACTATCATATCTAGCAGTCACATCATGCCTTAATGTCTCACAACACTGTCATATCTACCAGTCACACTGTGTAATGTCCCACAACACTGTCATATCTAGCAGTCACCTGTGTCCCAAACACTGTCATATCTAGCAGTCACACTGTGCCTTAATGTCCCACAACACTGTCATATCTAGCAGTCACACCGTGCCTTAATGTCCCACAACACTGTCATATCTAGCAGTCACACCGTGCCTTAATGTCCAACAACACTGTCATATCTAGCAGTCACACCATGCCTTAATGTCCCACAACACTGTCATATCTAGCAGTCACACCATGCCTTAATGTCCCACAACACTGTCATATCTAGCAGTCACACCATGCCTTAATGTCCCACAACACTGTCATATCTAGCAGTCACACGTGCCTTAATGTCCCACAACACTGTCATATCTAGCAGTCACATCATGCCTTAATGTCTCACAACACTGTCATATCTAGCAGTCACACCATGCCTTAATGTCTCACAACACTGTCATATCTAGCAGTCACACTGTGCCTTAATGTCCCAACACTATCATATCTAGCAGTCACATCATGCCTTAATGTCCCACAACACTGTCATATCTAGCAGTCACACCGTGCCTTAATGTCCCACAACACTGTCATATCTAGCAGTCACACCGTGTGTCCCACAACACTGTCATATCTAGCAGTCACACCGTGCCTTAATGTCCCACAACACTGTCATATCTAGCAGTCACACTGTGTTAATGTCCCAAACACTGTCATATCTAGCAGTCACACCGTGCCTGTGTCTCACAACACTATCATATCTAGCAGTCACACCGTGCCTTAATGTCCCTCAACACTATCATATCTAGCAGTCACACCGTGTCTTAATGTCCCACAACACTGTCATATCTAGCAGTCACACCATGCCTTAATGTCCCACAACACTATCATATCTAGCAGTCACACCGTGCCTTAATGTCCCTCAACACTATCATATCTAGCAGTCACACCGTGCCTTAATGTCCCAAACACTGTCATATCTAGCAGTCACACCGTGCCTGTCCCACAACACTATCATATCTAGCAGTCACACTGTGTCCCACAACACTGTCATATCTAGCAGTCACACTGTGCCTTAATGTCCCACAACACTATCATATCTAGCAGTCACATCATGCCTTAATGTCTCACAACACTGTCATATCTACCAGTCACACCGTGCCTGTCATATCTAGCAGTCACACTGTGCCTTAATGTCCCACAACACTATCATATCTAGCAGTCACATCATGCCTTAATGTCTCACAACACTGTCATATCTAGCAGTCACACTGTGCCTTAATGTCCCACAACACTATCATATCTAGCAGTCACATCATGCCTTAATGTCTCACAACACTGTCATATCTACCAGTCACACCGTGCCTTAATGTCCCACAACACTGTCATATCTAAGTCACACCGTGCCTTAATGTCCCACAACACTGTCATATCTAGCAGTCACACCGTGCCTTAATGTCCCACAACACTGTCATATCTAGCAGTCACACCATGCCTTAATGTCCCACAACACTGTCATATCTAGCAGTCACACCGTGCCTTAATGTCCCACAACACTGTCATATCTAGCAGTCACACCATGCCTTAATGTCCCACAACACTGTCATATCTAGCAGTCACACCATGCCTTAATGTCCCACAACACTGTCATATCTAGCAGTCACACCATGCCTTAATGTCCCACAACACTGTCATATCTAGCAGTCACACCGTGCCTTAATGTCCCACAACACTGTCATATCTAGCAGTCACACCATGCCTTAATGTCCCACAACACTGTCATATCTAGCAGTCACACCATGCCTTAATGTCCCACAACACTGTCATATCTAGCAGTCACACTGTGCCTTAATGTCCCACAACACTGTCATATCTAGCAGTCACACCGTGCCTTAATGTCCCACAACACTGTCATATCTAGCAGCACTGGGAATCTCACATGTTACACGCCTTTCAAAAATGACAGAAATTCAGACAGAACACAAGAACATTTAAAATTGTTCCTTGAATGAAAGAACCGACTTCAAACGGAGGTACCAGAGCCCCTGTATAACGTCTGCAGCTCCTGTGTATAACATAATGTCTGCAGCTCCTGTGTATAACGTCTGCTGCTCCTGTGTATAACGTCTGCTGCTCCTGTGTATAACGTCTGCTGCTCCTGTGTATAACGTCTGCTGCCCCTGTGTATAACGTCTGCTGCCCCTGTGTATAACGTCTGCTGCTCCTGTGTATAACGCTGCTGCTCCTGTGTATAACGCCTGCTGCCCTGTGTATAACGCTGCTGCCCTGTGTATAACGCCTGCTGCTGCCCCTGTGTATAACGCCTGCTGCCCTGTGTATAACGCCTGCTGCTCCTGTGTATAACGCCTGCTGCCCCTGTGTATAACGCCTGCTGCCCCTGTGTATAACGCCTGCTGCTCCTGTGTATAACGCCTGCTGCCCTGTGTATAACGCCTGCTGCTCCTGTGTATAACGCCTGCTGCCCCTGTGTATAACGCCTGCTGCCCCTGTGTATAACGCCTGCTGCCCCTGTGTATAACGCCTGCTGCCCCTGTGTATAACGCCTGCTGCCCCTGTGTATAACGCCTGCTGCCCCTGTGTATAACGTCTGCTGCCCCTGTGTATAACGCCTGCTGCCCCTGTGTATAACGCCTGCTGCCCCTGTGTATAACGCCTGCTGCCCCTGTGTATAACGCCTGCTGCCCCTGTGTATAACGCCTGCTGCCCTGTGTATAACGCCTGCTGCCCCTGTGTATAACGCCTGCTGCGCCTGTGTATAACGCCTGCTGCCCCTGTGTATAACGCCTGCTGCCCTGTGTATAACGCCTGCTGCCCTGTGTATAACGTCTGCTGCCCCTGTGTATAACGCCTGCTGCCCCTGTGTATAACGCCTGCTGCTCCTGTGTATAACGCCTGCTGCCCTGTGTATAACGCCTGCTGCTCCTGTGTATAACGCCTGCTGCCCTGTGTATAACGCCTGCTGCCCCTGTGTATAACGCCTGCTGCCCCTGTGTATAACGCCTGCTGCTCCTGTGTATAACGCCTGCTGCCCCTGTGTATAACGCCTGCTGCCCCTGTGTATAACGCCTGCTGCCCCTGTGTATAACGCCTGCTGCCCCTGTGTATAACGCCTGCTGCTCCTGTGTATAACGCCTGCTGCCCCTGTGTATAACGCCTCTGCTGCCCCTGTGTATAACGCCTGCTGCTCCTGTGTATAACGCCTGCTGCCCCTGTGTATAACGCCTGCTGCTCCTGTGTATAACGCCTGCTGCTCCTGTGTTTAACGCCTGCTGCTCCTGTGTATAACGCCTGCTGCCCCTGTGTATAACGCCTGCTGCCCCTGTGTATAACGCCTGCTGCTCCTGTGTATAACGCCTGCTGCCCCTGTGTATAACGCCTGCTGCTCCTGTGTATAACGCCTGCTGCTCCTGTGTATAACGCCTGCTGCTCCTGTGTGTGTGTGTCTCACCTGCATTCGGTGTGTGTGTGTGTGTGTGTGTGTTGCGTTCGGTGTGTGTGTTGTTGTGTGTGTGTTGCGTTCGGTGTGTCTGCACACGTGTATGTCTCACCTGCAGTCGGGCTGCTGTTGCAGACACAGCTGGACCAGGTTGTGCAGGGTGACCGAGTGGTTCTTGGGGGCGGGGCTCTGAGGTCTCTCGGCGGTGGCGGTGCCTGTCAGGCTGCCCGTGGCAACACTCTCCCGATGCCAGAGTCCACCCCGGAGCGGGACACCTTCAGCCCCCTCAGCTCCCCGAGGGGAGGGGGCCACGTCCAGCAGGCAGCAGTGGGACCCACGCAGCTTCTGGAGGAGCATCTGGAGGGAGAGACACAGACATATGGACACAGTCACACAGAGGAAGAGAGATGGAGAAAAAATGAGACTCTCATAGACTGAACTATGTTTTGTAATGTATGAGGACAGCCCTCGCGTATGGCATTGTGCTGTATTAATGTAAGGCCCCAGTACCTGTGTAGGGGGCATGTCCTGGAAAGGCACCCTGCCACTGACCAGCTCACAGACTACTATCCCCAGACTGTAGATGTCTGACTTCACCCCATAGCCATGCAGGTCCTGTCGTAGCAGCTCTGGGCTGAGCCAGGGTAGCAGGGCGGGGCTGTGGTGGGGCATGTCGTACACAGTCCTCACCTTCTTCCCATCCCGCATCATACTGTAAACACTGTGCAGCCCTGAGAGGTAGACACGGCCCTCCCCAGACAGCAGGATGTGACTGGCCTTCACTCCCCTGAGAGGAAGAGGAGAAGAGCGTTCACTCTCGCCAAATCTTCAGGCTTCTACACAACTACAGTCAACTAACTATTGATGATGCATGAGGTTGTTTTTACCAGCTCAGACCAACTGTCCCTGGCACATTCTACATGTTGAGAGCAACTCCGAGCAACTATGTCCACCTGAGACAGCAAACTAGGCTGATTCTTTCAACAAATCAAATTAAATGTTATTGGTCACAAGCGCCGAATACAACAGGTGTAGACTTTGCCGTGAAGTGCTTACTCACGGGCCCTAGAAGCATTTGCTAAATAGAAAACGCATAGTAACACAACAGCGAGGCTGTAAACAAGGAGTACAGGTACCATCTAACAGTTGGATTGGCTGTAGTTGGACAGAAGTGTATCGGTGTTGCTTCCGCCCCTCTCCTCGCCCCAACCTGGTCTCCAACCAGGGACCCTCTGAACACATCAGCAACTGCCACCCATGAAGCACCGTTAACTCTCGCTTGACCGCTAACTAGCGCACCGCTAACTAGCGCACCGCTAACTAGCGCACCGCTAACTAGCGCACCGCTAACTAGCGCACCGCTAACTAGCTAGCCATTTCACATCGGCTACATGTAGAAGCCTTAAAACGGTCCATATCTCTCCCTTGTCCCCATGGTGTCTTTCCTCCCTCACCTGTGCACGTAGCCCATGAGGTGCAGGTATTGCAGAGCCTTCAGGACTCCGTGGAGGAGGTAAGCGATCAGGGACTCACTCATCCCGTCAGGGAAGAAGGTCCTCAGCAGGCTATCTGCCGAACCTGGGACAGAGAGAGAGAGAAGTCGGTAACCATGGTTCCAAATAGTTCGTAATGTTTCTTACAAACATAGGCATTTTTTACCATTTTTTACCAAGTTCAACCAACTTATCGCTGAGAGAAGGAACATGGATGAAGAGAGATGGGGGAGTAAGTGTGGGAGAGGGATGGTGAGAGGAAACGAGTGTTAGAAGATGCATGCAGTAGACTGACCGTAGCCCATGAGTGGTGTGAGGACCCAGAGCTGGCAGCAGGAGCTGAAGACCAGGCGAGAGGTCAGCAGGTTGGGGTGGCGGAAAAGCCTGGAGAGAAGAACCTCGTTCTGGGGACACAGCCAGGAAACACTGGGGTCACATAGCCAGGAAACACTGGGGTCACACAGCCAGGAAACACTGGGGTCACACAGCCAGGAAACACTGGGGTCACACAGCCAGGAAACACTGGGGTTACACAGCCAGGAAACACTGGGGTCACACAGACAGGAAACACACTGGGGTCACACAGAAACACTTGGGTCAACAGACAGGAAACACTGGGGTCAGGAAACACTGGGGTCACACAGTCAGCAAGGTGGCTTGTACCACTGCCAAGTGCCAACAATGTTATTATGAACAATGACCTAAATGGTCCCTGACCCTGGATCTAGAGAGCAAGAGTGCAGGTTTTTGTTCTAGCCCAATGCTAACTCATCTTTTTCAAGCAATCGTCCGACTCAACTAACTAAGAAATTGATTAGTTGAATCAGGTGTTTTGAATCAGTTGTGGCTGGAACAATGTATCTTATGACATGAACTTCAATGAAAAGACAAGGTGGGTCGTATCTGTAGGACCTTTAAAACAGTACCGCACCATCAACTGTAGCAGCTCATCCTCAGTACACTCATCCAGGTTGGTGTTCTTGACTGCCACCAGCTGGCGGGAGGGGGTGTGGCGCGCCATGCACACCTGGCTCAGGTTGTTGAAGCCTTTCCCTGTGAACACGGTTTGGTAATAAATATTAAGACATGTAGAAACACGTTCAACTCTGAAAATGCTTCATTCTCAGGTACTGTGTGGTTAGTATGGTCTTCAATAATCCAGGGAGATTTGTGAACTAATATTTTGAATTGGCCAGTTTATTCAACAGCTGTGCCAAAAGGAAATAGACTATGTGTAACAGAAAATGTCCACAATACAAACGCTTTATACTCGGGCTATGTGTAGTATGGGACTTGGTCAGTGAAATTGTAAACAATGCTTTTGGATGAGCTATTCTATTCAACAGTAACATGCTAAAAGGAAATATGCTTTGTGTTTGTCAGAGGAGATATTACTCTGCAGGCAACAACTATGTAGTGAAAGGACTTGTCTTTCTGGGTTGTAGTGATGAGTTGATTTGTGACCAATGGTATGCTCACCCAGCTCTGACAGCAGCTGGTAGTGGGCGGAGTTAGCAGAGAGCGCTGTGATGTCATCACTGCCTGCACCACCCCAGGTGAAAGTGCATTCTGAGACGTCGGAGCTCTGTGAAGAATCAAACACACACGTACTCACACACAACCCTGAAATGTATCAGCAGCATATTTCATTAGATCACAGAACATGTAGTAACAACATGGTAATATGTATGAAACATGTTGTAGCTGGTCACAATAATAACCTTCTTTACCTAGATGAGGGATAGTTCACCCAAAGGAACTGTTTTTCTTACCCTGAAGGCAATCTACAAATACAGTCTACAAGTGCTTTAGTATAGCATGGTATGTTTAACTAACATGAAATGGGCCCATTTAGCAGAGAAGAGGAAGCAGAATGAGGGTGAGTGAGTGTTGCCTTTGAGCCTGAAGAGGTCAAAGTACTATGGTGTTGTGGTGATGACCAACCAGTGGCTGCCACAGGGGGGCCCTGTGGTGTTAAGCTACACAGGGTAATGCTGGGGTGGGGGTAGTTTCACTGGGGCCGGTGTTGGGGGGAGGGAGAGGCTGTAAAGTACTTTGTGTTAAGGGGTCAGGGCCGTGCACAGACCTTTCAGGGGGCCGATGCTTAAGGGAGAGGCTGTAAAGTACTTTGTGTTAAGGGGTCAGGGCCGTGCACAGACCTTTCAGGGGGCCGATGCTTAAAATAATTCATATCTCGAAATTCAGAACAGCGACATTTTTTATTTGTTTTAGCAGAGACCCTTTTAATTCTGCAACAACACACTCAATCATCACAACATGAAAGCTAGTTATTTACAGTGCCTCCTAAAGACGTGGGGAAAAGGAGGGCTATCAGCTGATCATTCAGGTTGATGATTGATGTAAATCTGCTAGTTAGTTACAGTGCCTCCTAAAGACGTGGGGAAAAGGAGGGCTATCAGCTGATCATTCAGGTTGATGATTGATGTAAATCTGCTAGTTAGTTACAGTGCCTCCTAAAGACGTGGGGAAAAGGAGGGCTATTAGCTGATCATTCATGTTGATGATTGATGTAAATCTGCTAGTCAGTTAGCAATATTTGTTTTTATTGATTGTGATTTATCTTAAATGCTCTTAAATAATAACTTCATGATATGAACCTCATCATCCTCTAACTCAAGATATATGGTTGGCTGGCTATTGGCTTGTGTGGATATTTTAGTATCACCTGGTGGTTAACTAGAGTCTTAATCTCATGACTCTGGATCAGAAGGTTGTGAGGAGGACACTTGTGTTTTATTTGAACCCTATCCAAACCTTAACCCTTACCTTAACCAATCAGAATGAGTGTCTAACCTTAACCCTTACCTTAACCAATCAGAATGAGTGTCTAACCTTAACCCTTAGCTTAACCATTCAGAATGAGTGTCTAACCTTAACCCTTAGCTTAACCAATCAGAATGAGTGTCTAACCTTAACCCTTAGCTTAACCATTCAGAATGAGTGTCTAACCTTAACCCTTAGCTTAACCATTCAGAATGAGTGTCTAACCTTAACCCTTACCTTAACCAATCAGAATGAGTGTCTAACCTTAACCCTTAGCTTAACCATTCAGAATGAGTGTCTAACCTTAACCCTTAGCTTAACCATTCAGAATGAGTGTCTAACCTTAACCCTTACCTTAACCAATCAGAATGAGTGTCTAACCTTAACCCTTAGCTTAACCATTCAGAATGAGTGTCTAACCTTAACCCTTAGCTTAACCATTCAGAATGAGTGTCTAACCTTAACCCTTAGCTTAACCATTCAGAATGAGTGTCTAACCTTAACCCTTAGCTTAACCATTCAGAATGAGTGTCTAACCTTAACCCTTAGCTTAACCAATCAGAATGAGTGTCTAACCTTAACCCTTAGCTTAACCAATCAGAATGAGTGTCTAACCTTAACCCTTAGCTTAACCAATCAGAATGAGTGTCTAACCTTAACCCTTAGCTTAACCATTCAGAATGAGTGTCTAACCTTAACCCTTAGCTTAACCATTCAGAATGAGTGTCTAACCTTAACCCTTAGCTTAACCATTCAGAATGAGTGTCTAACCTTAACCCTTAGCTTAACCATTCAGAATGAGTGTCTAAACAATGTTTTAACCCGATCCAAAACCTTAACCGTTAATCTTCTAAATTTGACGTTTGGAGCAATTTCGAAATGTGATGTTTGGAGAAATAGAACGATACCTAGCATGTGGAGTAAACCCAGAGTGTAAAAAGTACTTTGAAATGTGTCGTTTGGAGCAACTTCGAAATGTGACGTTTAGATCAATGTAAATAAACATCTGATTCTGCAGTGAGACTGGGAGAGCTTGTTGCGAGCCTAGACTACTACCTGTGACGCTGCTGCCAACTGAGGAAGGGATGGAGTCGTTGATGTAGCCACTCCTCTCTCTGTGCTCTGCCAATGTGTTCCTTCCGTCCCTCTCCTCGCCCCTACCTCGCCCCTACCTGGCCTCGAACCAGGGGTAACAGTGTTCCTTCCGTCCCTCTCCTCGCCCCTACCTCGCCCCTACCTGGCCTCGAACCAGGGGTAACAGTGTTCCTTCCGTCCCTCTCCTCGCCCCTACCTCGCCCCTACCTGGCCTCGAACCAGGGGTAACAGTGTTCCTTCCGTCCCTCTCCACGTCCCTACCTGGCCTCGAACCAGGGACCCTCTGCACCAATCGACAACAGTCACCCTCAAAGCACCGTTACTCATCGCTCCACAAAGCCGCGGGGAAACAATTACTTCAAGGTCTCAGAGCGAGTGATGTCACCAATTGAAGCGCTATTAGTGCGCACCCCGCTAACTAGCTAGCCATTTCACACCGGTTACACCAACTAGACTGAATATTGATGATGTAACTCAAGGGTTAATCAAATGTTATACTGCTGTGGCAACACTGTTGAAATTATAAACTAGGTAGCTAGCTACACACACTAGACTGGTGGCCGCATCTCATGCATGTTTGGATACCGGGCATGTGCAATCTCAGTACATGGACGACTGGGGAAAAAGGCGCAACTGGGCAAGCGCGAGATCTGTACAGGGCTGACCAACAGGGCTGACCAACAGGAGCAACCAACAGGGCTGACCAACAGGAGCAACCAACAGGAGCAACCAACAGGGCTGACCAACAGGAGCAACCAACAGGAGCAACCAACAGGGCTGACCAACAGGAGCAACCAACAGGAGCAACCAACAGGGCCAACCAACAGGAGCAACCAACAGGAGCAACCAACAGGGCTGACCAACAGGAGCAACCAACAGGAGCAACCAACAGGGCTGACCAACAGGAGCAACCAACAGGAGCAACCAACAGGGCTGACCAACAGGAGCAACCAACAGGAGCAACCAACAGGAGCAACCAACAGGAGCAACCAACAGGAGCAACCAACAGGAGCAACCAACAGGAGCAACCAACAGGAGCAACCAACAGGGCTGACCAACAGGAGCAACCAACAGGAGCAACCAACAGGAGCAACCAACACGGCTGACCAACAGGAGCAACCAACAGGAGCAACCAACAGGAACAACCAATAGGAGCAACCAACAGGGCTGACCAACAGGAGCAACCAACAGGAGCAACCAACAGGAACAACCAATAGGAGCAACCAACAGGGCTGACCAACAGGAGCAACCAACAGGGCTGACCAACAGAAGCAACCAACAGGAGCAACCAACAGGAACAACCAATAGGAGCAACCAACAGGGCTGACCAACAGGAGCAACCAACAGGAGCAACCAACAGGGCTGACCAACAGGAGCAACCAACAGGAGCAACCGACAGGAGCAACCAACAGGGCTGACCAACAGGAGCAACCAACAGGAGCAACCAACAGGGCTGACCAACAGGAGCAACCAACAGGTCTGACCAACAGGTCTGACCAACAGGAGCAACCAACAGGAGCAACCAACAGGAGCAACCAACAGGAGCAACCAACAGGGCTGACCAACAGGAGCAACCAACAGGAGCAACCAACAGGAGCAACCAACAGGAGCAACCAACAGGACTGACCAACAGGAGCAACCAACAGGAGCAACCAACAGGGCTGACCAACAGGAGCAACCAACAGGGCTGACCAACAGGAGCAACCAACAGGGCTGACCAACAGGAGCAACCAACAGGTCTGTCCAACAGGAGCAACCAACAGGTCTGATCAAGAGGAGCAACCAACAGGGCTGATCAACAGGAGCAACCAACAGGGCTGACCAACAGGAGCAACCAACAGGGCTGACCAACAGGAGCAACCAACAGGGCTGATCAAGAGGAGCAACCAACAGGGCTGACCAACAGGAGCAACCAACAGGGCTGACCAACAGGAGCAACCAACAGGAGCAACCAACAGGAGCAACCAACAGGAGCAACCAACACACGACATCATGACGACTTGCGGGCAATCGGTTCAGAACAACAATGACCAAAACTTTTATTTAAAAAATTATATATACACCACCACACAAAAGGGCACATGGCGAGTGGGAGGGCAAAGTGCAGGTGGACTCCCATCTGTGCACGTGCCTGGGCGGGATGCTGTGGCAGTTAGCTCCAGGGTGAGCTGACACAGCAGCTATGAAAAAGGCTTGTTGCTGTGCTATACAGCATGAATAGCTTTGGTTCACTTATAGGCTATGTAATGTTCTAGCGATCTGGTCAGTGGCTGGCAGCCCTATTATGTGGTAGGTTACATGCAGCTCTACCATCACATAGACAGGACCCGAAACTGTCCTGTGTTGTCCTAGTGGTCCTTTCTGACCTCTGACCTGATAGAATAGAACTAGGCTGACCACACCATAAAGACAAGGCCGGGTGGGCTTCAGTGCTCCGATTGGATGCCAACAGAGTGGACACAGCACTGTACTGACCAGGTATTGGTGGCTGACGTCCTCATACTGGTCCTCTATGCTGATTGGCTGGACCTGAGTGGGGGAGATGCAGGAGCAGTCCTGGGGAAGAGGGGAGGAGGGAGGAGGGGTGAGACATGCTCCCGGAGGAGAGGAGAATAGAGGAGAGGAGTGAGACGGTCCAATAGGGAAGGAGGGAGGAGAGGACAGGCATGCCGTCATGCCCTTATAAGGAGATAAGGAGGGACTTAGGAGGACAACACTGAAGAGATACTTTTGGAGCATCAAGGTTGGAGCCAATGTGGAAAACAACAGTGTTTGTGGAGGAAGACATGCAGTGCATGTCCATGAAGTGACTGCTACTTTAGAAAGAGACCGTTGATGACAGGGTTAGCAGCAGATTGGTACCCATGATATAACCTACAGGGAAAGGTAATGGCAATATGCATGGATAATGAGATGGGTCTTATGAATGAACCCTGATAAAGAAAGCTTGAGTTCTAGGATTGGAGCATGGCCAGATCAATGCGTTATGAGAGAGAAACACTGCACACCTGGAGGAGACGCTGGCTCATTAGATCATCATCATCATCATCATCATCATCAACAACCTCTTTAGATAAATCAGTGTCATGATCGGCTAAACATCAAAGCCATGCTGATTAGAATAAATATCCCTTACCAAGAAAGACATGGAGTTCTCTTCGTGGGGGTTAGCGCTTCACGCGATGGCATTTATCCGCTCCACGACCACAGCACGCGCTGTACAATGAGAGCGATGGAGAGAGAGAGAGAGAGGGAGGGAGAGGGAGAGAATGAGCAAGAGGAGAAATACATGGTAACATGAGAGACTTAGTTAGGATTCAACCTGAGAGACAGCCTCCCCCATGGGGCGTCTGTATGTCCATACAGTTTACCTGGCTGTACTCTGCCGGGTTCAGATTCCACTGCGTTGGCATCTGGCTTCATCACTTCATGCAAAACACTGCTCCACGTTCTTGAAAAACATCACACAAAATGACTGATGATTAAATAAGCAATAATAGCCCAGCAGGGATTTTGTGCTGAACGCATGCTGTTGTAAAAAAATACATTTTCACGGAGGTATCAAAATGTCTCGACAAAAATAACTATGCCAGTCGGTGACCACAAAATACTGAGATTAAAAACGCATTACGTGACTGTTTGGTGCGCAATAGCCCGATTCACATCGGTATTCGTTACATTTTCGTGATACAGAATCATTGTAGCCACATCTGAATGTAAGCATCTGAAATGCATGTGGTCCATCGCTTTGGCTGTAGCTAAGTGCCTCGATGGATATTTTCTCCCCGTCTCTCCTGCCACAGCATGAATGGGAAGGGGACTTTGAGGACAGTGCGTCGTCGTGTCCCATTCTATGAGCGCGCGAACTAATGATGAGTTCTTGGTCCCTGACCGTTATTGTTCTTTATAGGTCGTCGCTGCCATCTACCCACCACCGTGAAAGCTGTAAGTCTTTAACAACCCTATATAGTGACAGTTCTTGCCTGTTGTTGTTGGGGAATTATTTAGCTTTTAACCGATATTCTATTGTATTGTATTCCAGTCTATTCTGTTCTATTCTAGCTATTTTATTATAATCTACTGACAGACACCCTACTAGGGGGGGAAATGGTTGAATCAACGTTGTTTCCACGTCATAAAATAATAATATGTAATGGCGTTGAATCAGCGTGGGGAAATGATTGGATGTGCCAAAAGTCATCAACATAAGGCCATTTCCTATTTTTAAAATCAGATGATGTGGTGACATTGTTGTTGATTTCCCGTTGATTTCACGTTGATTTCCCGTTGATTTCACGTTAGTTGACAACTCAACAAAATGTAAATCAAAACGACGTGGAACTGATGTCTGTGTCCAGTGGAACGGGCCCAACACTGTCGCAGAGAAAGAGGTTGTCCTCTCTGATTGTAACATACACATGTTTAGTACATGCTTTCATATAACCACGTAAAAAATTTATCCCATAATTAACATAAACACATAATTTGTGGATGCAGGATTGCATATGACTGCAATGAGTTTACTCACACTGAAAATCCGTTTATGAAATCTTCATGCCCAATCATAACTAAATCAGGCTGGGTTTTTTAACCAACTTACTCTTGCTCTGAATGCGAAACAAACTTGAACAAACCAAGCATGACATGAGGAAGCTTACAACTCGAAACTTAAACATTTATAACTTGGCAAAGTTAAGACTTATGACAACGCAAAATATGACGTAATGTACAAGTTGTGCGTACAGACACTGTTTTGACTTAAGATAAGAAAATGTTTTCAAGATGTAATGGAATAACATAGAAACAAATTGCGATGCGTTATACACACTGTTAAAACAAATGTATATTGTTGAGAGTATGAAGTTTGAAATGTATAGTTAATGGCAACAACATACTTCACCTATGTTGTTGCTCTCCTCTCAGATGATTTGACGTAATGACGTAGATACTAAACTTGCGAGAACCTGATAAAAGTTTGGATATTATTTTTATACATTTAATTTTCATCTGTGAACCGCACTGATTTATACCAGTACTTTTTTGGTATTTTTTCCCTAATTCGTAGTACATTTTAGTTTTAATTCCATGTATCTTAAATTGATTTTAAATATGAATTAACAAAATAGATAACAAATAACAAATCTCAATGTATTTAGTGTAGGACTTTTATTTAGAAACAACACTCAATAAATATTGTCGCGTAATTTACACGTCACTCATTTCATCCGCGCGCTATTTCATGACGTGTTAAACTATCAACACCAACAGTCTGCCTGCTAATTTTCCCCTTAATATCTATTGTTGCCATTGTTTGAGATTTAGTATTGATGGGACCACATGTGCTCTGGGATTTGTCTAAGGTGTTTAAAATACATCGAAAGGTAGGTTGATGTTAATTTATATTACATGAAAATCCGGATCATGAAGTCCTTGCCAAAGGCCGGATGGAAATCACGGATGTGCCACAGTACTACCTAGCTCTGCAATGTTCATCATACTATTCATCATCACTATCCCCCCCCCCAAAACAAATCTCACTCTTCTCAGAACGAAATAGTGAGATTATAATTTTAACGGGCGAAAACATACTTTTTGCGATTGTCGGTTTGGTTTATTATTATGAAACAAGTCCTTGCACTGTCCTCTTGTCGGATTGTTCCATTGGTAGCGAGATCAAGGATTATTTTTGCACTTGTCACTTCTGCTCATCGCAGTTTATATTTAAATCCATATACTACGCCGTTGTTTTTATTATTACCCACAATCAGCGAGATGTTTTGTTGTTTGTGACGAACACTCCACGGTGGTTACACTGTATCCCGCGAACACTCCACGGTGGTTACACTGTATCCCGCGAACACTCCACGGTGGTTACACTGTATCCCGCGAACACTCCACGGTGGTTACACTGTATCCCGCGAACACTCCACGGTGGTTACACTGTATCCCGCGAACACTCCACGGTGGTTACACTGTATCCCGCGAACACTCCACGGTGGTTACACTGTATCCCGCGAACACTCCACGGTGGTTACACTGTATCCCGCGAACACTCCACGGTGGTTACACTGTATCCCGCGAACACTCCACGGTGGTTACACTGTATCCCGCGAACACTCCACGGTGGTTACACTGTATCCCGCGAACACTCCACGGTGGTTACACTGTATCCCGCGAACACTCCACGGTGGTTACACTGTATCCCGCGAACACTCCACAGTGGTTACACTGTATCCCGCGAACACATCATAGTATTCTTACTGTTGATAAAGCAACAATGTAGCTATCGATGTTTGACATTGCCCCATGCTGACTGTTGCAGATCCCAAAGCCCAGAAGACTATATTCGAATTCCCTGTTTAGGATTATTTAAGTGTAATGACTTGGGAATGAAACATTTGAACTAATATCTAAACTTCACATCCAATCTTGTACTTGTTGGAATCAAGTAGATTATATTTCCACCAATCATTGGTTAAATTTGATTTATGAACATGTTAATGCACAAATTCTAGACCGAATGATGATTAGCTAATTCTTTCTTCCCTCCTAGATGTGTGACTGTTTCTAACTTTTTTTAATTTAAAAATAAGTAAAAATAAAACTACAGTTTCAAGTAAATAAGACATTTCTCCTCAGGATGAGTGTGGTTATGGACAGTTGTTCCACTAACTACTCAGCAGACCGTCCCAGAGCCGTTGTTATGTGTGCCTGGTGTTGTGATGGAACTGCTGCTCAGACAGTCTGGTATCACATGGTCCTCTTGCCCCCTCCTGACACCCAAACAGTCATGTGCAGAAGAGAGTCTGTTAGATGGGGGCTAGCTAATTGGAGATTGTTTCTGGGGAATCACACAGAGTCAGAGGAAGAGAGTTGTAGGAACTCCTTTCACTCTACTGAGCCGAGCTGTACTGCGCTGGCCAGGTTATGCAACCCTCATAGTTGCTGGAAAGGACACGGTTCGGCTCGTCACGATAGTATGAAAACAGTAAAAGTGGGTGAGAGAGAGAGAGAAAGAGAGGGTTGGGGCAGAGCAGGTGGTCCTATCACTGCAGATGAGACCTTAGTCCGGCACCTGTACACAAGATTAGATAACCTCCCTTTCTCCTCTCTATTCCTTCATAACTACAGGAAGGGGAAAGGATTGGCAACAGTCTCCACCATGCTGCTTTGACCTGTGAAGCCCTTGTAGACAGTCTCCACCATGCTGCTTTGACCTGTAAAGCCCTCGTAGACAGTCTCCACCATGCTGCTTTGACCTGTCAAGCCCTCGTAGACAGTCTCCACCATGCTGCTTTGATCTGTCAAGCCCTTGTAGACAGTCTCCACCATGCTGCTTTGATCTGTCAAGCCCTTGTAGACAGTCTCCACCATGCTGCTTTGACCTGTCAAGCCCTTGTAGACAGTCTCCACCATGCTGCTTTGACCTGTCAAGCCCTTGTAGACAGTCTCCACCATGCTGCTTTGACCTGTCAAGCCCTTGTAGACAGTCTCCACCATGCTGCTTTGACCTGTCAAGCCCTTGTAGACAGTCTCCACCATGCTGCTTTGACCTGTCAAGCCCTTGTAGACAGTCTCCACCATGCTGCTTTGACCTGTCAAGCCCTTGTAGACAGTCTCCACCATGCTGCTTTGACCTGTCAAGCCCTTGTAGACAGTCTCCACCATGCTGCTTTGACCTGTCAAGCCCTTGTAGACAGTCTCCACCATGCTGTTTTGACCTGTCAAGCCCTTGTAGACAGTCTCCACCATGCTGCTTTGACCTGTCAAGCCCTTGTAGATCAGCGGTAGGGAATGACAGGAGACGAGGAAGGGAAGCCATTGGGAAAGCCATCTCTTGGGAAATGTCTCTCATGACCTTTCACCTTATCAGAGAAGGGGTGGCGGGGCTACGCTCTGATTCTCTTCGCCTCTCCCCGACGTGTTTACTTGTTAAAGGTATTGATTTCTTTGTGGTAACATGAGGTAGATGGGCTAGAATGAGATCACAGCTTGAAGAGAAGGATATAGGCTAGACAAGGCTAGAGAATCTTCCTGCAGTCAGGGAGAAGGAACGAAATAAAGAAATATAAACCCATGTCTCAGTTAGCTTGTCTCTTGTGTGTAGAGTAGACCAGTGACAGCATGTGGGTGCAGTGTACTGTCAACTCTCATTTGGTTTGCCTTGCCCAAGGATGGATATGTCACTGAAACAAGGCCTGCTGCACTACTGTGGGTAAGGATGGATGTAGAATTTAGATGCAAGTGGCTGTTCCACTGGTTGTCATAAGGTGTATGCACCAATTTGTAAGTCGCTCTGGATAAGAGCGTCTGCTAAATGACTTAAATGTAAATGTAATGTAAAATGTATCTGATGCAATTCAAAAGGTTGCATTAAACATACTTCATCTCAAAGCAGGACATCTGGGTCTTATTTACTGGGATACGGCAAGAGGGCCAAAACGGGAGGGACTTACAGTACCTGTACCTGACTTTGTCCAATAAGAAATGCATGTTTTAGTTTTCCATTGCAAAATGTTTTGATACGCTGTGCACTAATGAATACGACCCTGGTTGGTGTATGGAACATCTAGGCTATTTTGCTTCTAGTCATATGTAGTTGACTCGTAAGCACAGTCCCTATGACTATCACCCCTGATATTGGAAATAGAGTGAAAACGAGAAGGAATGGAAAGATGAATGTCACTGTGATGATTCCCTGAGGATGAATACACTGCAGCAGTGATATTTTGGGGGTTCGTGAGGTGGACAGAGTTATCTTATGTAAGGAGTCTGAGCTGCTATTTAGCTGAGGTATACAATCTCTTCGCTCTCTCGTGTCTCTGTGTGTGTGTGTGTGTGTGTGTGTGTGTGTGTGTGTGTGTGTGTGTGTGTGTGTGTGTGTGTGTGTGTGTGTGTGTGTGTGTGTGTGTGTGTGTGTGTGTGTGTTTCACACGCAGAGATTTTCTATCATCTTAGAAGGCACTGCACTAGCCCTGACCCAGGATGAAAGTCTTGGATACGCTCGCACCCGACACAACACACTCAGACAGAGATTCCTACTCTATTTTCACCTTGAAATGTTGTAGACCGCACTAGCTCTACACTAGCCTAGCCTTGACCCGGGACCAACACACCACACATGTACGACACACACTGGTCACTTGGTGCCTTAGCTCTGCCTCCAACTCCATAACACAGTCAGAAGCCTTTGCCTTTAAGACTGTGCTTGGCTTCTCGTGGGAAGCCGCCCCTTTAAGAACTCACATCCTGTCTTGTGTCATCCCTTTAACATTGGAAGGTGTCTCGGTGTCAAACAACAGGAAGGGGCTTCCCCCCCACCCCCTCTCTAATGCTATGTGGCACATTTCTGTCTGCAGCTTGCCTGTCCTTATAATAGGACTGTGATTGGCATTTTAGCTGCTGGAGGAGGCCAGGAAAGGTCTATATAGACAAATGTTTTCACTAGGGCCTGGAGGAGGCTAGGAGTGGTCTCTATAGACAAGTGTTTTCACTAGAGCCTGGAGGAGACTAGGAGTGGTCTCTATAGACTAGTGTTTTCACTAGAGCCTGGAGGAGGCTAGGAGTGGTCTCTATAGACTAGTGTTTTCACTAGAGCCTGGAGGAGGCTAGGAGTGGTCTCTATAGACTAGTGTTTTCACTAGAGCCTGGAGGAGGCTAGGAGTGGTCTCTATAGACTAGTGTTTTCACTAGGGTCTGGAGGAGACTAGGAGTGGTCTCTATAGACTAGTGTTTTCACTAGAGCCTGGAGGAGGCTAGGAGTGGTCTCTATAGACTAGTGTTTTCACTAGAGCCTGGAGGAGCCCAGGAGTGGTCTCTATAGACTAGTGTTTTCAGTAGGGCCTGGAGGAGACTAGGAGGGTCTCTATAGAATAGTGTTTTCAGTAGGGCTCTAGCTGCTAGTTAGTATGACTCATTCAGACACTAAATGGTTAAGACCTCCAACAGCAGAATCAGCTGGAGGAGCCTAGGAGTGGTCTCTATAGACTAGTGTTTTCACCAGGGCCTGGAGGAGACTAGGAGTGGTCTCTATAGACTAGTGTTTTCACTAGGGCCTGGAGGAGACTAGGAGTGGTCTCTATAGACTAGTGTTTTCAGTAGGGCCTGGAGGAGACTAGGAGTGGTCTCTATAGACTAGTGTTTTCACTAGGGCCTGGAGGAGACGAGGAGTGGTCTCTATAGACTAGTGTTTTCAGTAGGGCCTGGAGGAGACTAGGAGTGGTCTCTATAGACTAGTGTTTTCACTAGGGCCTGGAGGAGACTAGGAGTGGTCTCTATAGACTAGTGTTTTCACTAGGGCCTGGAGGAGACTAGGAGTGGTCTCTATAGACTAGTGTTTTCACTAGGGCCTGGAGGAGACTAGGAGTGGTCTCTATAGACTAGTGTTTTCACTAGGGCCTGGAGGAGACTAGGAGTGGTCTCTATAGACTTGTGTTTTCAGCAGGGCTCTAGCTGCTAGTCAGTATGACTCACTCAGACACTAAATGGTTAAGACCTCCAACAGCAGAATCAGCTGGAGGAATGTTTCTGTCCTAAGTGTTCAAACATCAGAGAGGGAGTGAGATGGAGAAATGACAAGGAAGGATAGAAGGGGGGGGGGGGCTAGAGGAGGAGAAGCTACAGCTCAATTTGTTTGTGGGTAACACTGAACATTTTTACAATAGCCTAGATTTTTGCCGTCTATGTTCTTATTGGACATGCTAACATACACTGAGAGGACAAAACATTAAGAACACCTCTTTCATTGACAGACTGACCAGGTGAATCCAGGTGAAAGCTATATGATCCCTTATTGATGTCACCTGTTAGATCTACTACAATTAGTAGAAGATTTAAGTGCCTTTTAATAGGGCATGGTAGTAGGTGCCAGGTGCACCGATTTGTCAAGAACTGCAATTCTGGCTGGGTTTTTCACGCTCAACAGTTAAAAAAAACAACAACATGTATTTCGCCAATTCCTCCTTTGGCTGGCTTTCCTTCCAGTTCTCTGCTGCCAATGACTGGAACGAATTGCAAAAATCACTGAAGCTGGAGACTCATATCTCCCTCACTAACTTTAAGCACCAGCTGTCAGAGCAGTTCACAGATCACTGTACCTGTAAATAGCCCATCCAACTACTTCATCCCCATACTGTATTTATTTATTTGCTCCTTTGCATCACAGTATTTCTACTTGCACATTCATCTTCTGCACATCTACCATTCCAGTGTTTAATTGCTAATTATTTCGCCACTATGGCCTATTTATTGCCTTACCTCCCTTGTCTTACCTCATTTGCACTCACTGTATATATACTTTTCTATTGTGTTATTGACTGTATGTTTATTTCATGTGTAACTGTTGTTTGTGTCGCACTGCTTTGCTTTATCTTGGCCAGGTCTCAGTTGTAAATGGTGAGGTGCAACTCAATATTAGGAAGGTGTTCCTAATCTTTGGTATACGCAGTGTAGCCTATTCAAATATATATGTATGTATGTGTGTGTGTGGGGGGTTGTACTCAGTGTCTTGCCTACCTACTAGTAGTACCTCCTGTTTCACTCTGTTCCAAAACGTTTCTCCCTACTGAACACTTCTGTGGTCTGTTTCACTCTGTTCCAAAACGTTTCTCCCTACTGAACACTTCTCTGGTCTGTTTCACTCTGTTCCAAAACGTTTCTCCCTACTGAACACTTCTCTGGTCTGTTTCACTCTGTTCCAAAACGTTTCTCCCTACTGAACACTTCTCTGGTCTGTTTCACTCTGTTCCAAAACGTTTCTCCCTACTGAACACTTCTCTGGTCTGTTTCACTCTGTTCCAAAACGTTTCTCCCTACTGAACACTTCTCTGGTCTGTTTCACTCTGTTCCAAAACGTTTCTCCCTACTGAACACTCTACTGGTCTGCTTCTTTTGTTTCTGCTAAGGGTTAGGGTTCAGAGGCCAGTAGTGGAGACTGTGTGTGTTTGACACCACTGTCCTCCAGGCTCCTGGACGCCTCAGGAGGGGGCAGGATGTGATGTCACAGCGGCGCTCCCTTCTTCCTGTCCGGCGGTGTGTGTGAGAGAGGTGGAGGCTCCACCCAGACGAACAGGAGAGATGTTTGAGGTGAAACCCCGTGGCGTGGAGAAGAAGGGCGGAAGCACAGAGACTGGTGAGTGAAGAGGAAGGGGGAGAAGAGTGGAGGAGATACTGAGGAGAGGGGTAAACGGGAGGAGAGGGGTAAACGGGAGGAGAGGGGTAAACGGGAGGAGAGGGGTAAACAGGAGGAGAGGGGTAAACGGGAGGAGAGGGGTAAACAGGAGGAGAGGGGGCAGTAGATACTGAGGAGGGGGGTAAACAGGAGGAGAGGGGGCAGTAGATACTGAGGAGAGGGGTAAACGGGAGGAGAGGGGGCAGTAGATACTGAGGAGAGAGGTAAACGGGAGGAGAGGGGGCAGTAGATACTGAGGAGAGAGGTAAACGGGAGGAGAGGGGGCAGCAGATACTGAGGAGAGGGGTAAACAGGAGGAGAGGGGGCAGTAGATACTGAGGAGAGAGGTAAACGGGAGGAGAGGGGGCAGTAGATACTGAGGAGAGAGGTAAACGGGAGGAGAGGGGGCAGCAGATACTGAGGAGAGAGAGATGAGAAAGGAGAGGAGAGAGGGCAGGAGACTGCAGGACAGGAGGGAGATGGAGAGCGGACAGGAGACTGCAGGACAGGAGGGAGATGGCTGGAGGACAGGAGACTGCAGGACAGGAGAAGGGAGCCTTGCGTGCCTGACTGAGGAAAAACTGCAACCACACACCCTTCAAGGCTTGTTTGATGATGGCGTGTGTGCTATGTGTGTGTGTTTTCCTGTCTGTGTACACAGTTGTGAGGACTCGAGTCTCCTGCTATAGTCCAGCCCACTAAACCACATAACCACTGAACCGGAAGACATTGTGTTATGCACCGCCAGAGCCACGGGAACACACACATTCATGATTCACACACACACACACTCCCTACCATACACACACATTCATGATTCACACACACACACACACACACTCCCTACCATACACACACATTCATGATTCACACACACACACACACTCCCTGCCATACATACACATTCATGATTCACACACACACTCCCTGCCATACACACACATTCATGATTCACACACACACTCCCTGCCATTCACACACACACACACACACACACACACACACACACACACACACACACACACACTCCCTACCATACACACACATTCATGATTCACACACACACTCCCTGCCATACACACACATTCATGATTCACACACACACACACACACACACACTCCCTACCATACACACACATTCATGATTCACACACACACTCCCTACCATAGCTCAGTTGGTAGAGCATGGCGCTTGTAACGCCAGGGTAGTGGGTTCGATTCCCGGGACCACCCATACGTAGAATGTATGCACACATGACTGTAAGTCGCTTTGGATAAAAGCGTCTGCTAAATGGCATATATTATACACACACATTCATGATTCACACACACACTCCCTACCATACACACACATTCATGATTCACACACACACTCCCTGCCATACACACACATTCATGATTCACACACACACTCCCTGCCATACACACACATTCATGATTCACACACACACATACTCCCTACCATACACACACATTCATGATTCACACACACACTCCCTGCCATACACACACATTCATGATTCACACACACACACTCCCTGCCATACACACACATTCATGATTCACACACACACACACTCCCTACCATACACACATTCATGATTCACACACACACTCCCTGCCATACACACACATTCATGATTCACACACACACACACACACACTCCCTACCATACACACACATTCATGATTCACACACACACTCCCTGCCATACACACACATTCATGATTCACACACACACACACTCCCTACCATACACACACATTCATGATTCACACACACACACTCCCTGCCATACATACACATTCATGACTCTCTCTCTCTCTCTCACTCACTCACTCACTCACTCACTCACTCACTCACTCACTCACTCACTCACTCACTCACTCACTCACTCACTCACTCACTCACTCACTCACTCACTCACACACACACCCCTACTCTCAACCCAGCACTCAGTCTTCGCTCAGACGGATGGTGTCTAAGGCAGCATTACTGAAATCAGCTTCAGCAATGAGTTGGTTTCATCTATAGGGGCGATGTGTCGATTCACTGTATTAGTATGGCGCCCCCTATGATCATCACGAGTACTGCACCCACTATTTTTATCATACTATTTTGTTGCATGAATGATGGCAATATTTGTTTCTCTCTTTGGATGCTTAACCCCCCCCCCCCCTCTATTCCCCAGATGACACCAGTAGCAGCAGTAAGCAGTGTGGTGGTGGGGGGTCGATGGGCTCCCAGGGGTCAGAGTCTCTTTACCTGTATGACAGCCAGGACTGGGTGATCTCTCCCATCTGCTCCCCTGAAGAGGAGCCCTGCCCCACCGCCATCTCCCCCATGCTGGCCGAGGAGACCTTCAGATACATGAGTGAGTCACCTCCGTGTGTGTCAGTGTGTGTCAGTGTGTGTCCGTGTGTGTGTCAGTGTGTGTGTCAGTGTGTGTGTCAGTGTGTGTGTCAGTGTGTGTGTCAGTGTGTGTGTCAGTGTGTGTCAGTGTGTGTGTCAGTGTGTGTGTCAGTGTGTCTCCAGTGTGTCAGTGTGTGTGTCAGTGTGTCTCAGTGTGTCAGTGTGTGTGTCAGTGTGTCTCAGTGTGTCAGTGTGTGTGTCAGTGTGTGTGTCAGTGTGTGTCAGTGTGTGTGTCAGTGTGTGTCAGTGTGTCAGTGTGTCTCAGTGTGTCAGTGTGTGTGTCAGTGTGTGTGTCAGTGTGTGTCTCAGTGTGTCAGTGTGTGTCTCAGTGTGTCAGTGTGTCTCAGTGTGTCAGTGTGTGTGTCAGTGTGTCTCAGTGTGTCAGTGTGTGTGTCAGTGTGTCCAGTGTGTCAGTGTGTGTGTCAGTGTGTGTGTCAGTGTGTGTGTCAGTGTGTGTGTCAGTGTGTGTCAGTGTCAGTGTGTCAGTGTGTCAGTGTGTGTGTCAGTGTGTGTGTCAGTGTGTGTGTGTCAGTGTGTGTCAGTGTGTGTCAGTGTGTCAGTGTGTGTCAGTGTGTGTGTCAGTGTGTGTCAGTGTGTCAGTGTGTGTGTCAGTGTGTGTCAGTGTGTGTCAGTGTGTGTGTCAGTGTGTGTGTCAGTGTGTGTGTGTGTCAGTGTGTGTGTGTGTGTCAGTGTGTGTGTGTGTCAGTGTGTGTGTCAGTGTGTGTGTGTGTGTCAGTGTGTGTCAGTGTGTGTCAGTGTGTGTGTCAGTGTGTGTCAGTGTGTGTGTGTGTGTGTCAGTGTGTGTCAGTGTGTGTCAGTGTGTGTGTCAGTGTGTGTGTCAGTGTGTGTGTCAGTGTGTCAGTGTGTGTGTCAGTGTGTGTCAGTGTGTGTGTCAGTGTGTGTGTCAGTGTGTGTCAGTGTGTGTGTCAGTGTGTGTCAGTGTGTGTGTGTGTCAGTGTGTGTGTCAGTGTGTGTCAGTGTGTGTCAGTGTGTCAGTGTGTCAGTGTGTCTCAGTGTGTCAGTGTGTGTCTCAGTGTGTCAGTGTGTGTCAGTGTGTGTCAGTGTGTGTCAGTGTGTGTCAGTGTGTGTCAGTGTGTGTGTCAGTGTGTGTCTGTGTCAGTGTGTGTCAGTGTGTGTCAGTGTGTCAGTGTGTCAGTGTGTGTCAGTGTGTGTGTCAGTGTGTGTCAGTGTGTGTCAGTGTGTGTGTCAGTGTGTCAGTGTGTCTCAGTGTGTCTCAGTGTGTGTCAGTGTGTGTCAGTGTGTGTGTGTGTGTCAGTGTGTGTCAGTGTGTCTCAGTGTGTGTCAGTGTGTGTGTCAGTGTGTGTCTCAGTGTGTCTCAGTGTGTCAGTGTGTGTCAGTGTGTGTGTCAGTGTGTCAGTGTGTGTCAGTGTGTGTGTCAGTGTGTCTCAGTGTGTGTCAGTGTGTGTCAGTGTGTGTGTCAGTGTGTGTCAGTGTGTCAGTGTGTGTCAGTGTGTGTTTCAGTGTGTCAGTGTGTGTGTCAGTGTGTCAGTGTGTGTGTCAGTGTGTGTGTGTGTGTCAGTGTGTGTCAGTGTGTGTCAGTGTGTGTGTGTGTCAGTGTGTGTCAGTGTGTGTCAGTGTGTCAGTGTGTGTCTCAGTGTGTGTCTCAGTGTGTGTCCCAGTGTGTGTCCCAGTGTGTGTGTCAGTGTGTGTGTCAGTGTGTCAGTGTGTCAGTGTGTGTGTCAGTGTGTGTGTCAGTGTGTCAGTGTGTGTCAGTGTGTCAGTGTCAGTGTGTGTCAGTGTGTCAGTGTGTGTCAGTGTGTCAGTGTGTCAGTGTGTGTCAGTGTGTCAGTGTGTGTGTCAGTGTGTGTCAGTGTGTGTCAGTGTGTCAGTGTGTCAGTGTGTGTGTCAGTGTGTGTCAGTGTGTGTGTGTCAGTGTGTGTCAGTGTGTGTCAGTGTGTCTCAGTGTGTGTCAGTGTGTCTCAGTGTGTCAGTGTGTGTGTCAGTGTGTGTGTCAGTGTGTGTCAGTGTGTGTCAGTGTGTGTCAGTGTGTGTCAGTGTGTGTCAGTGTGTGTCAGTGTGTGTGTCAGTGTGTCAGTGTGTCAGTGTGTCTCAGTGTGTGTCAGTGTGTGTGTCAGTGTGTGTCAGTGTGTGTCAGTGTGTCAGTGTGTGTCAGTGTGTCAGTGTGTCAGTGTCTCAGTGTGTCAGTGTGTCAGTGTGTGTCAGTGTGTCAGTGTGTCAGTGTGTCAGTGTGTCAGTGTGTCAGTGTGTCTCAGTGTGTCTCAGTGTGTCTCAGTGTGTCTCAGTGTGTCCGTGTGTGTCAGTGTGTCAGTGTGTCAGTGTGTGTCAGTGTCTCAGTGTCAGTGTGTCGTCAGTGTGTGTCAGTGTGTCTCAGTGTGTCAGTGTGTGTGTCAGTGTGTGTCAGTGTGTGTCTCAGTGTGTCTCAGTGTGTCAGTGTGTCAGTGTGTCAGTGTGTGTCAGTGTGTGTGTCAGTGTGTCAGTGTGTGTGTCAGTGTGTGTCAGTGTGTGTCAGTGTGTGTCAGTGTGTGTCAGTGTGTCAGTGTGTCTCAGTGTGTCAGTGTGTCTCAGTGTGTCAGTGTGTGTGTGTGTCAGTGTGTGTCAGTGTGTCAGTGTGTGTCAGTGTGTGTCAGTGTGTGTCAGTGTGTGTCAGTGTGTCAGTGTGTGTCAGTGTGTGTCAGTGTGTCAGTGTGTCAGTGTGTGTCAGTGTGTGTCAGTGTGTGTGTCAGTGTGTCAGTGTGTCAGTGTGTGTCAGTGTGTCAGTGTGTGTCAGTGTGTGTCAGTGTGTCAGTGTGTCAGTGTGTCAGTGTGTCAGTGTGTGTCAGTGTGTCAGTGTGTCAGTGTGTGTCAGTGTGTGTCAGTGTGTGTCAGTGTGTGTCAGTGTGTGTCAGTGTGTGTGTCAGTGTGTGTCAGTGTGTCAGTGTGTCAGTGTGTCAGTGTGTCAGTGTGTCAGTGTGTCAGTGTGTCAGTGTGTGTCAGTGTGTCAGTGTGTCAGTGTGTCAGTGTCAGTGTGTCAGTGTGTGTCAGTGTGTCAGTGTGTGTCAGTGTGTCAGTGTGTGTGTCAGTGTGTCAGTGTGTGTCAGTGTGTGTGTCAGTGTGTCAGTGTGTGGTTGTTAAGGCTGGGAGTGTGTTGTTTGTACAGTGTGTTTTCATATCAGTGTGTCAGTGTGTGTCAGTGTGTGTCAGTGTGTGTCAGTGTGTGTCAGTGTGTCAGTGTGTGTCAGTGTGTCAGTGTGTGTGTCAGTGTGTCAGTGTGTCAGTGTGTGTCAGTGTGTCAGTGTGTCAGTGTCTCAGTGTGTCAGTGTGTCAGTGTGTGTCAGTGTGTCAGTGTGTCAGTGTGTCAGTGTGTCCCAGTGTGTCAGTGTGTCAGTGTGTGTCAGTGTGTCAGTGTGTCAGTGTGTCAGTGTGTCAGTGTGTCAGTGTGTGTCAGTGTCTCAGTGTCAGTGTGTCAGTGTGTGTGTCAGTGTGTCTCAGTGTGTCAGTGTGTGTGTCAGTGTGTGTCAGTGTGTGTCAGTGTGTGTGTGTGTCAGTGTGTCAGTGTGTCAGTGTGTGTCAGTGTGTCAGTGTGTGTGTCAGTGTGTCAGTGTGTGTGTCAGTGTGTGTCAGTGTGTGTCAGTGTGTCAGTGTGTGTCAGTGTGTCAGTGTGTCAGTGTGTCAGTGTGTCAGTGTGTCAGTGTGTGTGTCAGTGTGTGTCAGTGTGTGTGTCTCAGTGTGTGTGTCAGTGTGTCAGTGTGTCAGTCAGTGTGTCAGTGTGTGTCAGTGTGTCAGTGTGTCAGTGTGTCAGTGTGTGTCAGTGTGTGTCAGTGTGTCAGTGTGTGTGTCAGTGTGTGTCAGTGTGTCAGTGTGTGTCAGTGTGTGTCAGTGTGTGTGTGTGTGTGTCAGTGTGTGTGTCAGTGTGTGTGTCAGTGTGTGTCAGTGTGTGGTTGTTAAGGCTGGGAGGTATACGTACACCAGGTTATTTGGAAATACCCACAGGATGGTTTTCATATTCCGTCAATACCGTTGAAACTATTTATTTGAAGTTTTTCAATTCATTTTAATGTTGTAGCAAATGTATGTAAATACCTGCAGTCAACTGGTGCAATACGTTAGGAGATACAGAACATTCCGTTCTTCATTTCACCTGTCACGTTATTTAAAAAGCTTACCGTAGTTCCCCAGAACAGCAGCCAGTTGTAAAGAGCACAACGGGACAAAGCTGGTGAGTCCATAGTGTTGTGCATGCTCATGAGGTGATGAAGTTAGTTGTGTGCAATTCACTACTAAATGTTTGCCATCAGATATCTTGTAACTGTCTAAGATGTGCTTTACTCTCCAGCTGGGTATTTGGTTACTTGTTAGTTGTGTCAGCTGAGTAAGTGTCTGAATTAATAAGTGTTGGCTTTCTGACGTGTGAAGTCAGAGCTCTCCATGTCCGTACAGCTGCCACTCTATTTCCCCACTAGTGTTTTTTCCATGTACACAGGCTGTTCTTCTCCCCTCTGCTCCATGTACACAGGCTGCTCTCCCCTCTGCTCCATGTACACAGGCTGCTCTCCCCTCTGCTCCATGTACACAGGCTGCTCTCCCCCTCTGCTCCATGTACACAGGCTGCTCTCCCCTCTGCTCCATGTACACAGGCTGCTCTCCCCTCTGCTCTGCTCCATGTACACAGGCTGCTCTCCCCTCTGCTCCATGTACACAGGCTGCTCTCAGGCTGATGGTGTTGATGGGGGACTGACAGGACAGTGATGGTGTTGATGTGGGACTGACAGGGCAGTGATGGTGTTGATGGTGGGACTGACAGGACAGTGAGTGATGATGGGACTGACAGGGCAGTGATGGTGTTGATGGTGGGACTGACAGGGCAGTGATGGTGTTGATGGTGGGACTGACAGGGCAGTGATGGTGTTGATGGTGGGACTGACAGGGCAGTGATGGTGTTGATGGGGGGACTGACAGGGCAGTGATGGTGATGGGGGACTGACAGGGCAGTGATGTGGTGATGGGGGGACTGACAGGGCAGTGATGGTGTTGATGGTGGGACTGACAGGGCAGTGATGGTGTTGATGGGGGACTCAGGGCAGTGATGGTGGGGGACTGACAGGACAGTGATGGTGTTGATGGTGGGACTGACAGGGCAGTGATGGTGATGATGGGGGACTGACAGGGCAGTGATGGTGGTGATGGGGGACTGACAGGGCAGTGATGGTGTTGATGGTGGGACTGACAGGGCAGTGATGGTGTTGATGGTGGGACTGACAGGGCAGTGATGGTGTTGATGGTGGGACTGACAGGGCAGTGATGGTGTTGATGGTGGGACTGACAGGGCAGTGATGGTGTTGATGGGGGGACTGACAGGGCAGTGATGGTGTTGATGGTGGGACTGACAGGGCAGTGAGTGATGGTCACAGGGCAGTGATGGTGTTGATGGTGGGACTGACAGGGCAGTGATGGTGTTGATGGTGGGACTGACAGGGCAGTGATGTGTTGATGGTGGGACTGACAGGGCAGTGATGGTGTTGATGGGGGACTGACAGGGCAGTGATGGTGTTGATGGGGGACTGACAGGGCAGTGATGGTGTTGATGGTGGGACTGACAGGGCAGTGATGGTGTTGATGGTGGGACTGACAGGGCAGTGATGGTGTTGATGGTGGGACTGACAGGGCAGTGATGGTGATGGTGGGACTGACAGGGCAGTGATGGTGTTGATGGAGGGACTGACAGGACAGTGATGGTGTTGATGGTGGGACTGACAGGGCAGTGATGATGGTGGGACTGACAGGGCAGTGATGGTGTTGATGGTGGGACTGACAGGGCAGTGATGGTGTTGATGGGGGACTGACAGGGCAGTGATGGTGTTGATGGTGGGACTGACAGGGCAGTGATGGTGATGGTGGGACTGACAGGGCAGTGATGGTGTTGATGGTGGGACTGACAGGGCAGTGATGGTGTTGATGGTGGGACTGACAGGGCAGTGATGGTGTGATGACTGGGGCAGTGATGGTGGGACTGACAGGGCAGTGATGGTGTTGATGGGGACTGACAGGGCAGTGATGGTGTTGATGGAGGGACTGACAGGACAGTGATGGTGTTGATGGTGGGACTGACAGGACAGTGATGGTGTGACAGGACAGTGATGGTGGGACTGACAGGACAGTGATGGTGTTGATGGAGGACTGACAGGGCAGTGATGGTGTTGATGGAGGGACTGACAGGACAGTGATGGTGTTGATGGGGGACAGTGATGGTGTTGATGGTGGGACTGACAGGGCAGTGATGGTGATGGAGGGACTGACAGGACAGTGATGGTGTTGATGGAGGGACTGACAGGACAGTGATGGTGTTGATGGTGGGACTGACAGGGCATGGTGTTGATGGTGGGACTGACAGGGCAGTGATGGTGGGACTGACAGGGCAGTGATGGTGTTGATGGGGGACTGACAGGACAGTGATGGTGTTGATGGTGGGACTGACAGGGCAGTGATGGTGTTGATGGTGGGACTGACAGGGCAGTGATGGTGTTGATGGTGGGACTGACAGGGCAGTGAGTGATGGTGGGACTGACAGGGCAGTGATGGTGTTGATGGTGGACTGACAGGACAGTGATGGTGGGACTGACAGGGCAGTGATGGTGGGACTGACAGGGCAGTGATGGTGTTGATGGAGGGACTGACAGGACAGTGATGGTGTTGATGGTGGACTGACAGTGATGGTGTTGGTGTTGATGGTGGGACTGACAGGACAGTGATGGTGGACTGACAGGGCAGTGATGGTGGGACTGACAGGGCAGTGATGGTGTTGATGGGGGACTGACAGGACAGTGATGGTGTTGATGGTGGGACTGACAGGGCAGTGATGGTGTTGATGGGGGACTGACAGGGCAGTGATGGTGTTGATGGTGGGACTGACAGGGCAGTGAGTGATGGTGGGACTGACAGGGCAGTGATGGTGTTGATGGTGGGACTGACAGGGCAGTGATGGTGTTGATGGTGGGACTGACAGGGCAGTGATGGTGTTGATGGTGGGACTGACAGGGCAGTGATGGTGTTGATGGTGGGACTGACAGGGCAGTGATGGTGGGACTGACAGGGCAGTGATGGTGTTGATGGTGGGACTGACAGGGCAGTGATGGTGTTGATGGTGGGACTGACAGGGCAGTGATGGTGTTGACTGACAGGGCAGTGATGGTGTTGATGGTGGGACTGACAGGGCAGTGATGGTGGGACTGACAGGGCAGTGATGGTGGGACTGACAGGACAGTGATGGTGGGACTGACAGGGCAGTGATGGTGTTGATGGTGGGACTGACAGGGCAGTGATGGTGTTGATGGGGGACTGACAGGACAGTGATGGTGTTGATGGTGGACTGACAGGGCAGTGATGGTGTTGATGGTGGGACTGACAGGGCAGTGATGGTGTTGATGGTGGGACTGACAGGGCAGTGAGTGATGGTGGGACTGACAGGGCAGCTGATGGTGTTGATGGTGGGACTGACAGGGCAGTGATGGTGTTGATGGTGGGACTGACAGGGCAGTGATGGTGTTGATGGTGGGACTGACAGGGCAGTGATGGTGTTGATGGTGGACTGACAGGGTGCAGTGAGTGATGGTGGGACTGACAGGGCAGTGATGGTGTTGATGGTGGGACTGACAGGGCAGTGATGGTGTTGATGGTGGGACTTGACAGGGCTGATGGTGGGACTGACAGGGCAGTGATGGTGTTGATGGTGGACTGACAGGGCAGTGATGGTGTTGATGGTGGGACTCCAGGGCAGTGATGGTGGGACTGACAGGGCAGTGATGGTGTTGATGGAGGGACTGACAGGGCAGTGATGGTGTTGATGGTGGGACTGACAGGACAGTGATGGTGTTGATGGTGGGACTGACAGGGCAGTGATGGTGTTGATGGTGGGACTGACAGGGCAGTGATGGTGTTGATGGTGGGACTGACAGGACAGTGATGGTGTTGATGGAGGGACTGACAGGACTGATGGTGGGACTGACAGGACAGTGATGGTGTTGATGGTGGGACTGACAGGGCAGTGATGGTGTTGATGGGGGACTGACAGGGCAGGTCACTCATACTGACAGGGCAGTGATGGTGGTGATGGGGGACTGACAGGGCAGTGATGGTGTTGATGGTGGACTGACAGGGCAGTGATGGTGTTGATGGGGGGGACTGACAGGGCAGTGTGGTCATGGGGGACTGACAGGGCAGTGATGGTGGTGATGGTGGGACTGACAGGGCAGTGATGGTGATGATGGGGGACTGACAGGGCAGTCTGGTGTTGATGGGGGACTGACAGGGCAGTGATGGTGTTGATGGTGGGACTGACAGGCAGTGATGGTGGTGATGGTGGGACTGACAGGCAGTGATGGTGTTGATGGTGGGACTGACAGGGCAGTGATGGTGTTGATGGTGGGACTGACAGGGCAGTGATGGTGTTGATGGTGGGACTGACAGGGCAGTGATGGTGTTGATGGTGGGACTGACAGGGCAGTGAGTGATGGTGGGACTGACAGGGCAGTGATGGTGTTGATGGTGGGACTCAGGGCAGTGATGGTGTTGATGGGGGGACTGACAGGGCAGTGCATGGTGTTGATGGTGGGACTGACAGGGCAGTGATGGTGTCCCTGATGGTGGGACTGACAGGGCAGTGATGGTGTTGATGGTGGGACTGACAGGGCAGTGATGGTGTGTGATGGTGGGACTGACAGGGCAGTGATGGTGTTGATGGTGGGACTGACAGGGCAGTGATGGTGTTGATGGTGGGACTGACAGGGCAGTGATGGTGGGTGGATGACTGACAGGCAGTGATGGTGTTGATGGAGGGACTGACAGGACAGTGATGGTGTTGATGGTGGGACTGACAGGGCAGTGATGGTGATGGTGGGACTGACAGGGCAGTGATGGTGTCTGATGGTGGATGACTCACAGGGCAGATGGTGTTGATGGGGGACTGACAGGGCAGTGATGGTGTTGATGGTGGGACTGACAGGGCAGTGATGGTGATGGTGGGACTGACAGGGCAGTGATGGTGTTGATGGTGGGACTGACAGGGCAGTGATGGTGTTGATGGTGGGACTGACAGGGCAGTGATGGTGATGATGGGGACTGACAGGGCAGTGATGGTGGGACTGATAGGGCAGTGATGGTGATGATGGGGGGGACTGACAGGGCAGTGATGGTGTTGATGGAGGGACTGACAGGACAGTGATGGTGTTGATGGTGGATGCACTGACAGGACAGATGGTGGATGACTGACAGGACAGTGATGGTGGGACTGACAGACAGTGATGGTGTTGATGGAGGGACTGACAGGACAGTGATGGTGTTGATGGAGGGACTGACAGGACAGTGATGGTGTTGATGGTGGGACTGACAGTGATGGTGTTGATGGTGGACTGACAGGGCAGTGATGGTGTTGATGGAGGGACTGACAGGACAGTGATGGTGTTGATGGAGGGACTCACAGGACAGTGATGGTGTTGATGGTGGGACTGACAGTGATGGTGTTGATGGTGGGACTGACAGGGCAGTGATGGTGGGCACTGACAGGCAGTGATGGTGTGGATGGGGACTGACAGGACAGTGATGGTGTTGATGGTGGGACTGACAGGGCAGTGATGGTGTTGATGGTGGGACTGACAGGGCAGTGATGGTGTTGATGGTGGACTGACAGGGCAGCAGAGTGATGGTGGACTGACAGGGCAGAGATGGTGTTGATGGTGGGACTTTGCAGCAGACAGTGATGGTGGGACTGACAGGGCAGTGATGGTGGGACTGACAGGGCAGTGATGGTGTTGATGGAGGGACTGACAGGACAGTGATGGTGTTGATGGTGGGACTGACAGTGATGGTGTTGATGGTGGGACTGACAGGACAGTGATGGTGGGACTGACAGGGCAGTGATGGTGGGGACTGACAGGGCAGTGATGGTGTTGATGGGGGACTGACAGGACAGTGATGGTGTTGATGGTGGGACTGACAGGGCAGTGATGGTGTTGATGGTGGGACTGACAGGGCAGTGATGGTGTTGATGGTGGGACTGACAGGGCAGTGAGTGGGGACTGACAGGGCAGTGATGGTGTTGATGGTGGGACTGACAGGGCAGTGATGGTGTTGATGGTGGGACTGACAGGGCAGTGATGGTGTTGATGGTCATACTGAGCAGGGCAGTGATGGTGTTGATGGTGGGACTGACAGGGCAGTGATGGTGGGACTGACAGGGCAGTGATGGTGTTGATGGTGGGACTGACAGGCAGCAGTGATGGTGTTGATGGATGGACTGACAGGGCAGTGATGGTGTTGATGTCATGGGACTGACAGGGCAGTGATGGTGTTGATGGTGGGACTGACAGGGCAGTGATGGTGTGGACTGCACAGGGCAGTCTCTATGTGGGACTGACAGGACAGTGATGGTGGGACTGACAGGGCAGTGATGGTGTTGATGGTGGGACTGACAGGACAGTGATGGTGTTGATGGGGGACTGACAGGTCTCATGTGGATGGATGGTGTTGATGGTGTTGGATGCTGACAGGGCAGTGATGGTGTTGATGGTGGGACTGACAGGGCAGTGAGTGATGGTGGGACTGACAGGGCAGTGATGGTGTTGATGGTGGGACTGATGGTGTTGACTGATAGGCAGTGATGGTGTTGATGGTGGACCGACTGAGGGCAGTGATGGTGTTGATGGTGGGACTGACAGGGCAGTGAGTGATGGTGGGACTGACAGGGCAGTGATGGTGTTGATGGTGGGACTGACAGGGCAGTGATGGTGTTGCAGATGATGGTGGGACTGAGCAGAGGCAGTGATGGTGGGACTGAGTGATGGTGTTGATGGTGGGACTGACAGGGCAGTGATGGTGTTGATGGTGGGACTGACAGGGCAGTGGGTGTGGACTGACAGGGCAGTGATGGTGTTGATGGAGACTGACAGGTCTCTGATGGTGTTGGATGGTGGGATAACTTTGCAGGACAGTGATGGTGTTGATGGTGGGACTTTGCAGGGCTGATGGTGTTGATGTGTGGGGCAGTGATGTCTCTGACTCATAACAGGACAGTGATGGTGTTGATGGAGGGACTGACAGGACAGTCTATGGTGGGACTGACAGGACAGTGATGGTGTTGATGGTGGGACTGACAGGCAGCAGTGATGGTGTTGATGGTGGGACTGACAGGGCAGTGATGGTGTTGATGGTGGGACTGACAGGCAGTGATCTGTTGATGGTGGGACTGACAGGAGCAGTGATGGTGTTGGATGGTGGGACTGACAGGGCAGTGATGGTGTTGATGGTGGGACTGATAACTTTGGCAGTGATGGTGTGGATGGTGGGACTGCACAGGCTCTGATGGTGTTGATGGTGGACTGCAGGGAGTGATGTGTGTTGATGGAGGGACTGAGCAGAGTCTCTGTGGTGGGCACTGATAGGCAGCAGAGATGGTGTGTGGATGCACTGACAGGAGAGTGATGGTGGGACTGACATAACTTTGATGGTGTTGATGTGGGATGACAGGGCAGTGATGAGTGTTGATGGTGGGATGACAGGAGCAGAGTCTCTGATGGTGTGGATGCACTGACAGGGCAGTGATGGTGTTGATGGTGGGACTGACTCAGGGCAGCAGATGGTGTTGATGGTGGATGACTGACAGGACAGTGATGGTGGGCACTGACAGGGCAGTGATGGTGTTGATGGTGGGACTGACAGGGCAGTGATGGTGTTGATGGTGGGACTGACAGGGCAGTGAGTGATGGTGGGCACTCATAACTTTGCAGGGCAGTGATGGTGGGACTGAACGGGCAGTGATGGTGTGTGATGGTGGGACTGACAGGGCAGTGATGGTGGACTGACAGGGCAGTGAGTGTGGTGGGACTGACAGGGCAGAGTCTCTATGTGTGGGATGCACTCAGGACTTTGCAGTGGTGTGTGATGCACTCATACTGAGCAGGGCAGTGAGTGATGTGTGGGACTGACAGGGCAGTGAGTGTGGATGCACTCACTGCAGCAGGGCAGTGATGGTGTGTGGATGCACTCATAACTTTGACAGGGCAGTGAGTGTTGATGGTGGGACTGACAGGGCAGTGATGTGATGGTGGACTGACAGGGCAGTGAGTGATGGTGGGACTGACAGGGCAGAGTGATGGTGGGCACTGACAGGGCAGTGAGTGTGATGGTGGGACTGACAGGGCAGTGAGTGACTGGTGGGATGCACTGCAGCAGTTGATGGTGGGACTGACTCAGGGCAGTGAGTGATGGTGGGATGCAGGGCAGTGAGTGTTGATGGGACTGACAGGACAGTGATGCACTAATAACTTTGGGACTGACAGGGCAGTGATGTGTTGATGGATGGGACTGACAGGGCAGTGAGTGGTGTGTGGATGGTGGGACTGACAGGGCAGTGAGTGATGGTGGGACTGACAGGGCAGAGTGTTGGTGGGACTGACTTTGCAGGGCAGTCTAGTGTGTGGATGGGACTTTGACAGGGCAGTGTGGTGGGACTGATGAGTGATGGTGGACTGACAGGGCAGTGAGTGTTGATGGGACTGACAGGGCAGTGATGGTGTTGATGGTGGGACTGACAGGGCAGTGATGGTGTTGATGGTGGGACTGACAGGGCAGTGAGTGATGATGGGACTGACAGGGCAGTGATGTGTTGATGGTGGGACTGACAGGCCAGTGATGGTGTGATGGTGGACTGACAGGGCTCATGGTGGGACTGACAGGGCAGTGATTGGGACTGACAGGGCAGTGATGGTGTTGATGGTGGGACTGACAGGGCAGTGATGGTGTTGCACTGCAGGGCAGTGATGGTGTTGATGGTGGGACTGCAGGGCAGTGAGTGATGGTGGGACTGACAGGGCAGTGTTATGTGGTGTCTGGTGGGACTGACAGGGCAGTGAGTGATGGTGGGACTGCAGGGCAGTGAGTGATGGTGGGACTGACAGGGCAGTGAGTGTTGATGGGACTGACAGGGCAGCATGGTGTTGATGGTGGGACTGACAGGGCAGTGAGTGATGGTGGGACTGACAGGGCAGTGTGATGGTGGGATGCACTCATGAGTTTGATGGGACTGACAGGGCAGTGATGGTGTTGATGGTGGGACTGACAGGGCAGTGAGTGATGGTGGGACTGCAGCAGAGTCTGTGTGGGATGTGGGCAGTGTGATGATTGGACTAACAGGGCAAGTGATGATGGGACTGCAGGGCAGTCTATGTGTGGGATGACAGGGCAGTGTTATGTGGTGATCTGGTGGGACTGACAGGGCAGTGAGTGATGATGGACTCACAGGGCAGTGATGGTGTTGATGGGACTGACAGGGCAGTGAGTGATGATGGGACTGACAGGGCAGTGAGTGATGATGGGACTGACAGGGCAGTGAGTGATGATGGGACTGACAGGGCAGTCTCTATGTGTGTGATCTGGTGTGACTTTGAGCAGGGCTCATGGTGTGGATGCACTCATACAGAGTTCTAATAAGAGCTCTGTATCTGCTTCAGTGTGTGGATGCAACACACACTGGACAGGCCCTGTCCCTCTGAGCCAATGGTGCTATTGGTCTCTCTCTTTGCTCTCTATGTTCGGATGCTCTCTGTTGCACTCTGATTGGCTATGCCCTAGATGAGATCAGGGCAGAAGGGTGTGTGTGTGTGGATGCACTCATAACTTTGCAGCAGAGTGTGTGTGTGTGTGTGATGTGCTTGGGTGAACTGCTCATATGAACAGCTGTGTGTTTAACTCAGTGTAATAGTCGGGTGAATGTTTCTCCACATCCCCTTTTTCTTGGTGTTTCTTCCATATGAGAGGCACAGAGACGTGTGTGTGCGTGTGCGCGTGCGCGTGTGGCCTAAGCGGCTGTCCCTGGCAAGGACAGAGGAATCCACTGATCTGGTCTTCTAAGTGCAGCTGAGTGTCGAGCCAGGATCCAACAGCGTCACGGGAGACAGACGGCTTTGAGGGGAGGAGAGTAAAGGGTGAAACGGCCATGCTGGTCTTTAACATTCTCAATGAGAATGTTGCTGTGGAAGGTGAGCCTTGAAGAAGTGATTTAGATGGTGGGCGATGCGTGTCGCTATTGCAGCTGGGCGTGCGTGTGTGGGCGTGCGTGTCGCTGGGCGTGTGAGTGCAGAACATGTTGACGTCTCCTAGGTCATAGAGCTGCAGGGTTCAGTTAGTCTGTGTGCGTGCATGTTAGTAAAATTTTGCAGCAGAGTCTCTGTGTGTGGATGCACTCATAACTTTGCAGCAGAGTCTCTCTGTGTGTGGATGCACTCATAATTTTGCAGCAGAGTCTCTGTGTGTGGATGCACTCATAACTTTGCAGCAGAGTCTCTCTGTGTGTGGATGCACTCATAACTTTGCAGCAGAGTCTCTCTGTGTGTGGATGCACTCATACCTTTGCAGCAGAGTCTCTGTGTGTGGATGCACTCATAACTTTGCAGCAGAGTCTCTCTGTGTGTGGATGCACTCATAACTTTGCAGCAGAGTCTCTCTGTGTGTGGATGCACTCATAACTTTGCAGCAGAGTCTCTCTGTGTGTGGATGCACTCATACCTTTGCAGCAGAGTCTCTGTGTGTGGATGCACTCATAACTTTGCAGCAGAGTCTCTCTGTGTGTGGATGCACTCATAATTTTGCAGCAGAGTCTCTGTGTGTGGATGCACTCATAACTTTGCAGCAGAGTCTCTCTGTGTGTGGATGCACTCATAACTTTGCAGCAGAGTCTCTCTGTGTGTGGATGCACTCATACCTTTGCAGCAGAGTCTCTGTGTGTGGATGCACTCATAACTTTGCAGCAGAGTCTCTGTGTGTGGATGCACTCATAACTTTGCAGCAGAGTCTCTGTGTGTGGATGCACTCATAACTTTGCAGCAGAGTCTCTGTGTGTGGATGCACTCATAACTTTGCAGCAGAGTCTCTGTGTGTGTGGATGCACTCATAACTTTGCAGCAGAGTCTCTATGTGTGTGGATGCACTCATAACTTTGCAGCAGAGTCTCTATGTGTGTGGATGCACTCATAACTTTGCAGCAGAGTGTGTGTGTGGATGCACTCATAACTTTGCAGCAGAGTGTGTGTGTGGATGCACTCATAACTTTGCAGCAGAGTCTCTGTGTGTGTGGATGCACTCATAACTTTGCAGCAGAGTCTCTGTGTGTGGATGCACTCATAACTTTGCAGCAGAGTCTCTATGTGTGTGGATGCACTCATAACTTTGCAGCAGAGAGCTCTCTGTGTGTGGATGCACTCATAACTTTGCAGCAGAGTCTCTCTGTGTGTGGATGCACTCATAACTTTGCAGCAGAGTCTCTGTGTGTGGATGCACTCATAACTTTGCAGCAGAGTCTCTGTGTGTGGATGCACTCATAACTTTGCAGCAGAGTCTCTGTGTGTGGATGCACTCATAACTTTGCAGCAGAGTCTCTCTGTGTGTGGATGCACTCATAACTTTGCAGCAGAGTCTCTATGTGTGTGTGGATGCACTCATAACTTTGCAGCAGAGTCTCTATGTGTGTGTGGATGCACTCATAACTTTGCAGCAGAGTCTCTATGTGTGTGGATGCACTCATAACTTTGCAGCAGAGTCTCTGTGTGTGGATGCACTCATAACTTTGCAGCAGAGTCTCTATGTGTGTGTGATGCACTCATACCTTTGCAGCAGAGTCTCTGTGTGTGGATGCACTCATAACTTTGCAGCAGAGTCTCTCTGTGTGTGGATGCACTCATAACTTTGCAGCAGAGTCTCTCTGTGTGTGGATGCACTCATAACTTTGCAGCAGAGTCTCTCTGTGTGTGGATGCACTCATAACTTTGCAGCAGAGTCTCTCTGTGTGTGGATGCACTCATAACTTTGCAGCAGAGTCTCTATGTGTGTGGATGCACTCATAACTTTGCAGCAGAGTCTCTATGTGTGTGGATGCACTCATACCTTTGCAGCAGAGTGTGTGAGTCGTAGCAGGCAGGAAATAATGTGTCCATGTAACTGTTTACATTGAAACGTGTGGTATGTGGTTACAAGTAGACAGTCTTGCGATTAACAGTACATCACTACTCATTCTGGAACCCAGGCTGATCTGCTCCATACTGCAGTGATGTCATCTTCAGGTGCCAGTCAGTCTGGCAGTAGCAGAGAGCTGGCACAGTACTCTCTCTGGTTGTCATGTAATACACTCAGATCACATATCACCTTTGTCTTTGAGTAATCAGTGAAGGGCATTGAACAACAGCAACGCTGTTATTGCGGATGTTATGGACTCTGAAAGAAGAGGAATTGTGTGTGTGTGTGTGTGTGTTGACGATGCGTGTGTGTGTGCTTTGACGGTACTTGGGTGTGTTGACGGTGCGTGGGTGTGTGGACAGTGTGTGTTGGCATGTACTATATGTATGCAATGCATCCTACTGGGACAGTAAAGGGGTACAGTAAGATTTAGGGGGTCAGACAGTTTCTCTTGGCACAGCCAACAAAGTGTACTGCCTGGAGGGTTGTTCAGTGGGGCGTTAAGCTCCTGTTCAGATAAGGGACAGTGGGACACTTGCTCCACTTCTCTCTGAGGGTAAATGAAGACCGCCATGCAGTCATCAAATCAAATGTATTTATAAAGCCCTTCGTACATCAGCTGGTATCTCAACGTGCTGTACAGAAACCAAATCAAATGTATTTATAAAGCCCTTCGTACATCAGCTGATATATCAACGTGCTGTACAGAAACCAAATCAAATGTATTTATAAAGCCCTTCACAGCCACAAAGTCAGCTGATATCTCAACGTTCAGATAAGGGACTGTACAGAAACCAAATCACAAATGTATTTATAAAGCCCTTCTTACATCAGCTGATATCTCAACGTGCTGTACAGAAACCAAATCAAATGTATTTATAAAGCCCTTCGTACATCAGCTGGTATCTCAACGTGCTGTACAGAAACCAAATCAAATGTATTTATAAAGCCCTTCGTACATCAGCTGATATATCAACGTGCTGTACAGAAACCAAATCAAATGTATTTATAAAGCCCTTCTTACATCAGCTGATATCTCAAAGTGCTGTACAGAGACCCAGCCTAAAACCCCAAACAGCAAGCGATGCAGGTGTAGAAGCACGGGGGCTAGGAAAAACACCCTAGAAAGGCCAAAACCTAGGAAGAAACCTAGAGAAACCAGGCTATGAGGGGTGGCCAGTCCTCTTCTGGCTGTGCCGGGTGGAGATTATAACAGAACGTGGCCAAGATGTTCAAATGTTCATAAATGACCAGCATGGTCAAATAATAATAATCACAGTAGTTGTCGAGGGTGCAACAAGTCAGCACCTCAGGTGTAAATGTCAGTTGGCTTTTCATAGCCGATCATTAAGAGTAGCTCTACCGCTCCTGCTGTCTCTAGAGAGTTGAAAACAGCAGCTATTAGACTCCGGGGCAGCCAGACAGAGATGGCATGTCATATTTTAATGAGTCTCAATCCGGCGCCCCTTATCCCCACTGAATGGTACCCTCCAGAGAGGAAGGGGGTGTGGATTGGAATGGAGTGAAGGCATGTGTATAGAGAGATAAGGGAGTGTTAGGATGGGAGGGATGAGGATCTAATGTCAAGATTTAACAACTGTTGCTGTAAAACAGTTACGCCTAAAATGTGATGGATTCATTTATAGAGGAAGACTTAAGTTGATAGTTAGACTTTCTTTACGTATTCTGTGTCGAGCATCACCTGGATGTTCCTAACTATCAGTCTTGATTGTTTTGATATAGACTAGGCCTAGTTAGCTTTTACAAGGCAGCATGATCAAGTGAAATTACGTCAGTTGGCATCCATCCAACGTCTTCTGTCACTTAGAAACCCAGCGACTAGAACTGGCCGTGTTCGGACTCTGGCTTGCCTACTACTTACTTAAACTGCATACGGTGTATTAATCATACTACTTACTATTTAGCATGTACTGTTCAGTAAGCAGTATGTGGTAAATCCACAGCCCGAACCCGCTGGTTCCCAGAGTAGCTAGCCCGCTACAAGATCATTACCGGACTCCATCTTAATCAACCATCTCCCTGATCATCTCCTCTGATCAAGCCATCCACTGTCCCTCTCAGACTTGGCCTCTATTGGTTGACCTAGCCAACCAGCTAGGCTACTCATGAGATTGTTTGTTTGATTATGAAAAGCGCAATAAAAATGTCAGCACTTATTATTATACCAAATATGGTTTATTTAGTTTAGTAAAGCAGAACGCTCTGGCGAAGTGATACCTGCTCACTGCTCTTGCTAGTTTCTCTCAACTTATTGTTACCATGCACCTGCAACAAGAGAGCTCCGATGTGCAAGTGCACTTTTGAATGTTGTAAGTAAACATTTACCGGTCTAGCTAGCTAGACCTATTCAGACTGTAACCGTTTAGGTAGGAACTAATGCATAGCATGCACTTTACAAGCAGTTTAACACAGATAAACCGACGTGACAAATCAGGAGACAGACCAGCACTGCTGTGGAAAAGTGTAGGCTACCGTGTTACTAAGGTTCACTATAGCTAGTGACAATGATTAGTGAGGTGGCAAGAGAGCGAACTACGGCCTCGTGACTTACTTTTTTTGCCGCATTTCTCCTGCGGTGTTCACTGAATGAAATGCCTGGTATTGTCATCAGACCCTGTAGCAAGTTTGAACACAAGTCCTGATTTTTACAACTAATAGCTAGCTAGAGTAATGATATGACATTGTTGCAAGTAACCCCGATGCCAACGTTACTGTTGAACAGTTATAACTTCTAGTGCTACTGAATCACGTAAGTAGCGACATGAAGTGCGGTGGCATGCTGCAGGTATGTTGTAACGGTACATCAAAATGGTGTTGGAGGAATTGAATTCCTCTGTTTTAATTCCCAATTCAAATGAAACACTCTGTCAATTCATAAGAATTTGTAAGACCCTTATTTTATAGGAATGGACAGAGCCCGGTCTTAAAAGTCAAGTAACAGCCTTTATTCAAGAGAGTACTGCCACAATACAGGTTACCACAGGTTATAAACTGAAAATGACGTCATTAGTTCTAACACTACCCCGTGCCATCTCCGTTCCAGTACCAAGGCTCAAGCCTTCCCACATCCGTCTCCCTACCAATTTAATATAATTTACGAGTCAAGCTTTTCTTGTGTAGATAAGCATTCTAGCCAGTCTGATTCATTTGTACCAAGGAACAGACCGTCATTGTTACTAAACTCTTGACCACATTCACACACATTATTTTCAGTACTGGGATCAGATAAGAAAATTCATACATATACAGTAACATTTAGTATTCTGATTAGTACATATACAGTAACATATTATTCTGATTAGTACATCCTGATTGAAATGTATACCTAATTAGTCAGTACAGATAAAAATTCCCTTAACAAATGATCATGATCATTTTAAGGAGAACAAAAACTACTTCCATTTGGACTCCACTGCAGAAGCTGAGCTATTCGCCATCTTCTAGGTTGTTTTGTTGTTTACTTGAAGAGATTTAAATATAAAACTAAGGCATTTGGGCTGCGAAATTCCTGTAAAGTGTGCAGCGAATTCTACCAGATGAAAAGCCGAAATCACTATAACATTCTGGCATAAAGCATACTTTATTTGATCAAATTCACATACTATAAAACGGAATATTTTCACATACTGAGAACGCATCATGCGCGATTGAGTTGTTTCCTGCTATTCGTTGATTAAGGTAGCGCATACCATGTCTAATTGATCAGCTGTTGTCGTAGTCTAAATGAGTATGACTTCCGGGCATTTAAAGTATACTAGATTTCCGAAATCTCACACTATTAAACTATTTTCTCGCATACTCAAACGGCCTACAATTTAGGACGGAAGTATGGATATTTGGACACGGCTACTGATTCCCCTCCCTGTGATATTTAATCACACCCACCCCATTTAATCACCCCAATCACCCCAAGTTTGCTGTGTTTTATTCACAGCATATTAATCATAAGCCTAATTTATGACGTGCACTCGTTCACTCCTCAAGGATCAAAGCCCGAGCACACGCTGCTGCACTAATATCGCTCCATAGTAATGGGAGAATCGGAATTGTGCTTTTGTCATCTGTGGGTGATCTATAGGCCTACCCCAGTCTTGCCTGCTGACAGAGTAGTACTAGATCACATGTGAGGTTGGTTTATAGTATTCAGCACCAATGCCAGTATGCCACTCTGAAGACTGGTCTAGATCAGAGGCTTTACACTGTAACGCTGAAGACTAGATCTGAAGACTGGCCTAGATCTGTGGTCCTAATCTCCCACGCTTTCTCATTCCCCTCTACTGCATATCTTTTGAATATGAATCTGAAAATAGATTATGAATAAATAATAAACCATTATGATTTTGAATTAAGAAATTACTCTGTAATATGGTATGTTTTTTCAAAGCTAAGGACAACCAGTTTTGATGACCCCCTACCCTTGAACTCTAGACATGAAGTGTTTCTGAAACAGAAACCTTAGCGGTGATAAGCAGACCGCCAGCCTTCCCACCTTTGGGACGACTCCAATTGTTAGGGCGGAGACCATCTCATCATAATATACAGTGTCTTCGCCTTAGCAGAGAGATCGTCTCAGTCATTTTACTGCAGACAAAGGTTCAACCATGTTTGTCAGACCGTTCATAAGTCACTCATTGGTCATTGCTTTCTCAGACACTGTGTGGGTTTAGTGGCTTGCGAAAGTATTCACCCCCCCTTGGCATTTGTTATATTTTGTTGCCTTACAACCTGGAATTAAAGTCGTTTTTTTTTTTTTTGGGGGGTTGTATCGTTTGATTTACACAACATGTCTACCACTTTGAAGATGCAAAATATATTTTCTTGTGAAACAAACAAAAAAACAGAGTAGTTATGCACTCAAGTTTTCACCCCTCAAAGTCAATACTTTGCCACCTTTTGCAGCAATTACAGCTGCAAGTCTCTTGGGGTATGTCTCTTGGCATAAACTTCTTCAAGGCAAAACTGCTTCAGCTCCTTCAAGTTGGATGGGTTCCACTGGTGATTTTAAGTCATATGACCCATTGGATTCACTAGACCATTCCAAGACAAAATGTTTCTCACTTGCTTTAGCACTATGCTTTGGGTCATTGTCCTGCTGGAAGGTGAACATCCCAGTCTCAACTCCTCTGGAAGACTGAAACAGGTTTCCACTGAATTTGCCTGTATTTAGCGCCATCCTTCATTTAAGTCAGTCCCTGTCGATGGAAAAACAGTTTCTCAAAAGCTTTTTAGTGTCATCTGACCAGGGTGGGTTTGGGAGTCTCCCATATGCCTGTTGGCGAACACCAAATGTGTTAACTTATTTTTTTCTTTAAGCAATGGCTTTTTTCCTGGCCACTCTTCTGTAAAGCCCAGCTCTGTGGGGTGTACGGCTTAAAGTGGTCCTACGGACAGATACTCCAATCTCCGCAGTGGAGCTTTGCAGCTCCTTCAGGGTTATCTTTGCTCTCTTTGTTGCCTCTGTAATTAATGCCCTCCTTGCCTGGCCTGTGAGTTTTGGTGGCCGGCCCTCTCTTGGCAGGTTTGTTGTGGTGCCATATTCTTTCCATTTTTTTTAAATAATGGATTTAATGGTGCTCCGTGGGATGTATAAGGTTTCAGATATTTTTTTATAACCCAACCCTGATCTGTACTTCTCCACAACTTTGTCCCTGACCTGTGGAGAGCTCCTTGGTCTTCATGGTGCCCCTTGCTTGGTGGTGCCCCTTGGTTAGTGGTGTGGCAGACTCTGGGGCCTTTTTTAATTTTATTTTTAGCGTTGGACTAGTAACCGAAAAGTTGAGAAGAAAAAAATACTTGTTTTTCAACCATTCCACACATTTCTTGTTAACAAAATATAGTTTTGGCAAGTCGGTTAGGACATCTACTTGTGCATGACCCAAGTAATTTTTGCAACGATTGTTTATAGAGGTTTTTTTTCACTTAAAATTCACTGTGTCACAATTCCAGTGTGCCAGAAGTTTACATACACTAATTTGACTGTGCCTTTAAACGGCTTGGAAAATTCCAGGAAATTATGTCATGGCTTTAGAAGCTTCTGATAGGCTAATTGACATCATTTGAGTCAATTGGAGGTTTACCTGTGGATGTATTTCAAGGCCTACCTTCGAACTCAGTGCCTCTTTGCTTGACATCATGGGAAAATCAAAAGAAATCAGCCAAGACCTCAGAAGAAGAATTGTAGACCTCCACAAGTCTGGTTCATCCTTGGGAGCAATTTCCAAATGCCTGAAGGTCCCACGTTCATCTGTACAAACAATAATAAGCAAGTACAAACACCATGGGACCACACAGCCGCCATAATGCTCAGGAAGGAGACGCATTCTGTCTCCCAGAGATGAACGTACTTTGGTGGGAAAATGTTGTTAAACACCTGTCCAGGTGTTGTGAAATGAGTTTGTGACTCCTTGGCAGACCACCTGGAACGTGCCCCATTATTATCAACACTTTTTACCATTGGATGTGTTCGTCTAATTGTTATTTGCTCAATCAGATTAAGTCAGCTGTTGCCTTATTGGACACCAATTCAGTCAGTGTGATTGACAGGAGAGATGACCAATGGGGCTGAGTTTGGACCCTCCTCATTATCACAGGGGTTCAAGTATGGATACAGTTTCTCAGTGAAGGTACAACCAGTGAAAGAGTAGATATGAGACCTGTTTTCTACATCATAAAAGGAGATCTGACCCTCCGCGTAATCCACAAACACCCCCACCTTCTGGGGTTTCTGACTCAGGAAGAGGGGGATAGGGGGTGTGATCTTGATCTTTGCAGGATGGCCTCTCCTGTAGCAACAGGGCTGAACTTTCTCCACTTCTAGACAATTTGTCTTACCGTGGACTGATGAACATCAAGGCTTTTAGAGATACTTTTGTAACCCTTTCCAGCTTTATGCAAGTCAACAATTCTTAAGTCTTCTGAGATCTCTCTTGTTCGAGACATGGTTCACATCAGGCAATGCTTCCTGTGAAACGCAAACTCAAATTTTGCTGAGTTTTTTTTTTTATAGGGCAAGGCAGCTCTAACCAACATCTCCAATCCCATCTCATTGATTGGACTCCAGGTTAGTTGACTCCGGACTCCAATTATCTTTTGGAGAAGTCATTAACCTGGGGGTTCACATAGTCTTACCAACCTACACTGTGAATGTTTAAATGATGTAATCAATATAGACAATACAATAATTGTTGTGTTATTATTTTAAGCACACTGTGTTGTCTGTTGTTGTGACTAAGATGAAGATCAGATAAGATTTGATGACTAATTTATGCAGAAATCCAGGTCATTCCAAAGGTTTCACAATACTTTTTCTTGCCATTGTATCTGTAAATAATCTGGGGTTTCCCCCTTTCCATCTGTGGAGCAACCATATCTATAAAATGACTTCCTTGTATGAGTCAGCGTTGGATAGAAATTCACTATCTGAATGCTAAATATATCTTTAGATGCTAAGACGAGTGTATGTAGTTCTACCCATACAATATTTATTCAGTGTTCCACAGACAGACGATGCTCTTAATTCAGAGTAGGTAGAGACCAGAGATCCAGGATGTGTGTTTGGTTGACCTACTCTTGTATATTATGGAACACATTTAGTATTTACATGTGGAGAAGAAAGAGAAGTAACTTTAAATGTATTTGTAACATTGTCAATTATCATATTTTAGTCTGAATTTAACAAAGATCAACGAAAGAACAATACTTATTAAAATAATAATCACCAATGTCCAGGTGAATATTTGTATTTCTGTACGTACCTGGGTGTGTTTCCTGCTCCTCGTTCCTCTACACAGTCCACCTTCTGTCAAGAGGGGAGAGTTATGCACTTGTACTTTCACTTTAGCAAGAAGTATCTCAACTCCTCCCTGTTCTGGACAGAACTTAACTGTTGCACTTTCTCTGCTTGGCTTAGCTTAGTTTGTTTGACAATGAATTTTGTGTTGGTAAAGGAAAACTAGCTGTTTGTGTGTTCAAGTCAAATATAAATGTATCAAAGCCCAGTGTTGGTCCAGTGAACATGTCTGTTTCTTCATGTGTCTCAGATGGCACCAGGGCCTGTATGTATTTTTAACACTTGGTGCTGGGAGGTAGAGGGAGGTAGAGGTAGAGGTAGAGGTAGAGGTAGAGGTAGAGGTAGAGGTAGAGGGAGGTGGAGGCAACAGCCATATCGAGAGGTCAGTGTGGGTCTCAGATTACTACAATGCACTGCTGCAGTAACCCCTCTGTTCCACTGCCCTCTGGGATGCATCGTCCTTATAAACAATTTAGACTCATAAAAACAAGAACAAAACATTTATTCACTGTATTTATGTTTATTTGACATTGACCACATACAATGAAAACAAACTCACAAGAAATTGGATGCATTGTACTAGATTTGGATAATTCACTACATACTCCCAAATTAATCCAAACAACGTCTCAACACAATATACTGAAACATGGGGGAAAGAAATGGGAACAAAGACACAAACTAAAACATATTCTACTGTAGATCAGATTTCAAGCATTATCCTCTGATTTTAACACCAAAACCATATCAAACATCATGGTCTAAACAGGCCGCAAAGAAGTCATGCTGCACAAATGAACCAATCATTGAACACCACGTTAGATATATTGCAGTCATGCTTCAGATGATCATGTTGATGTAGTTTCTGACATGATGTTAAACCCCTAGATATTATGAAAGTTGGTGTACGACTACTTGGCAGACCCCCTGAAAAACAGCCCAATATCAGCACTTCTGCCTTATTGGACCCCAATTCAGTCAGTGTGATTGACAGGAGAGATGACCAATGGGGCTGAGTTTGGACCCTCTTCATTATCACAGGGGTTCAAGTATGGATATAGCTTCTCAGTGAAGGTACAACCAGTGAAAGAGTAGATATGAGACATGTTTTCTACATCATAAAAGGAGATCTGACCCTCCTCGTAATCCACAAACACCCCCACCTTCTGGGGTTTCTGACTCGGGAAGAGGTGCATATGGGGTGTGTCCTTGGCTATATACTTATTCCTATTCATATACAGAGCCCAGAGTCCACCCTCAGGGCTTACAGCCGTTGGGCCCTTCCTGATGATGGACTCTCTGGCCACTCCTACCTGCCATTCAATCTTCCCTCTCACCTGAACCTCAAAGTAGAATCTCCCTGAGGAGAAGCCCTCCTTTCCCAGGACCGATAGATAACATTCAAACCTCTCTGGGAGGTCAGGGAGAATCTGCCGTATGTCTCCATAGCTCACTTGTTTCCTGTCCTCCGACACAATGAGCTTGCAGTGTGCTGTATCAGGATCCAGAGTCACATCCACTGACCGCTGCCGTAACCTCCTCAGCTCAGGATCCTGTAGCTCCTGGATCATCTGCTGCACTTGTGCTACTTCTCCAGGCTTGGAAGAGGACTCCTCTCCGTCTGAGACCTTCATCCTCTTAAATGATCTGCAACATCTCTGAGTGTTGTGTTGGTGTTTAGGTCAGGTCTTCTATTGAATGTGTCCTTACACAGTGGACACTGGCACAGGGCAGTGGTGTTCCAGTATTCACTGATACAGGCCTTGCAGAAGTTGTGTCCACATGGAATAGAGACTGGCTCAGTGAACACATCCAGACAGACGGAGCACAGGAACTGCTCTTCAGACAGGACATTTCTGGAGGTGGACATTTCTGAAACCTAATAGAAGACCACAGAGTTAGAAATGTAGCTGTCTTCATTTGAGTGTTTTACTGCCCCCTGCTGTACTGGAGTGTCTGTTCAGGAACATGATTTATTGGTTGATCCCTTCCAATGTCTTGGATGGAATCCTGTGATCCCTCCCTAACCCAGAACAAGTCCCACCCACTAGACTACTTTAAAAGGATGCATGTCATCACAGGCCTTTGTCTCTGTGTGAACAATCTTGTTTTCCCCATTCTATCTGAGGAGCAACCAGTTCTATAAAATGAAGGTTAAACAAGAGTGTATATAGCTCTACCAAAATAATATTGATTCAGTGTTCCACAGACAGACCATGCGTTATACCCAGAGTACTGTAGATAGAGAAACGATATCCAGGAGATGGATCATTTGTTCTACCTTTGTATATTATGGAGCACATGCCCTAAATGTCTTTACATTTGGAGAAGTGACTTTCAATGTACTTGTAACATTGTCAATTCTCACATTTTTACCTGATTGTTTTACAAAGATCAAAGAAAGAACAGCTGAGAAACACAAAGTAATGTGATTTTTTTAGTAAAATGATCACCAGTGTCCATATTAATCTCTTTCTCTACTTACCTGAGTGTTTTTCCTCTTTGTCTTGAGAGAAGGTTGACTGTGCATCTGTGTGTAGAGTGATGTGGAGGTAGAGGCAGTTTCACTTTCGCTAAATGTTATCACTCAACTCCTCCCTGTTCTGCACACAACTTACAGTCAATAACGGACTACAAAACAAAAACCAGCCCAGTCACGGACACCAATGTCTTGCTCCCAGACAAACTAAACAACTTCTTTGCTCGCTTTGAGGACAATACAGTGCCACTGACACGGCCCGCTACCAAAACCTGCGGGCTCTCCTTCACCGCAACCAACGTGAGTAAAACATTTAAACATGTTAACCCTCGCCAGGCTGCAGGCCCAGACGGCATCCCCAGCCGGCGTACACATCCTCGGCATACACATCACGGACAAACTGAAATAGTCCACCCACACAGACAGCATGGTGAAGAAGGCGCAACTTCAGGAGGCTGAAGAAATGAGCTTGTCACCAAAAGCACTCACAAACTTCTACAGATGCACAATCGAGAGCATCCTGTCGGCTGTATCACGTCCTGGTACGGCAACTGCTCCGCCCACAACCATAAAGCTCTCCAGAGGACAGTGAGGTCTGCACAACGCATCACCGGGGGCAAACTACCTGCCCTCCAGGACACCTACACCACCCGATGTCACAGGAAGGCCAAAAGATCATCAAGGACAACAACCACCCGAGCCACTGCCTGTTCACCCCGCTATCATCCAGAAGGCGAGGTCAGTACAGGTGCATCAAAGCAGGGACCGAGAGACTGAAAAACAGCTTCTATCTCAAGGCCATCAGACTGTTAAGCAGCCACCACTAACATTGAGTGGCTGCTGCCAACATACTGACTCAATCTCTAGCCACTTTAATAATTGGATGTAATACATGTATCACTAGTCACTTAACAATGCCACTTTATGTAATATTTACATACCCTACATTACTCATCTCATATGTATATACTGTACTCTATACCATCTACTGCATCTTGCCTATGCTGCGCGGCCATCGCTCATCCATATATTTATATGTACATATTCTTATTAATTCTTTTACACTTGTGTGTATAAGGTAGTTTACTTGTTAGATATTACTGCATGGTCAGAACCAGAAGCACAAGCATTTCGCTACTCACATTAACATCTGCTAACCATGTGTATGTGACCAATAACATTTGATTTGACTTAACTGTTTCACATTCTCTGTGCTTGGTTTAGTTTATTTGTCCATTTTAAAGTTGTACAGGTAAATGAGAACTAGCTGTGTGTGTGCACGTTTGGTGTGTGTGTGTGCACGTTTGGTGTGTGTGTGCACATTTGGTGTGTGGTGGTCATGGTCTAAACAGGCCGCAAAGAAGTCATGCTGCACAAATGAACCAATCATTGAACACCACGTTAGATATATTGCAGTCATGCTTCAGATGATCATGTTGATGTAGTTTCTGAGATGATGTTAAACCCCTAGATGTTATGAAAGTTGGTGTATGACTACTTGGCAGACCCCCTGAAAAACAGCCCAATATCAGCACTTCTGCCTTATTGGACCCCAATTCAGTCAGTGTGATTGACAGGAGAGATGACCAATGGGGCTGAGTTTGAACCCTCCTCATTATCACAGGGGTTCAAGTATGGATATAGTTTCTCAGTGAAGGTACAACCAGTGAAAGAGTAGATATGAGACATGTTTTCTACATCATAAAAGGAGATCTGACCCTCCTCGTAATCCACAAACACCCCCACCTTCTGGGGTTTCTGACTCAGGAAGAGGGGGATAGGGGTGTGTCCTTGGCTATATACTTATTCCTATTCATATACAGAGCCCAGAGTCCACCCTCAGGGCTTACAGCCGTTGGGCCCTTCCTGATGATGGACTCTCTGGCCACTCCTCCACACAGTGGACACTGGCACAGGGCAGTGGTGTTCCAGTATTCACTGATACAGGCCTTGCAGAAGTTGTGTCCACATGGAATAGAGACTGGCTCAGTGAACACATCCAGACAGACTTCCCCCTGCTGAACTGGAGTGTCTGTTCAGGAACATGATTTATTGGTTGATCACTTTTGAGGACACAAGCTCAAGTACATAGTAGAAATTTGATGACAACATTTATTTTTATTTATTTAACCTTTTATTTAACAAGTCAGTTAAGATCAAATTGTTATTTAGAATGACGGCCTACCCAGGCCAAACCCTTCCCTAACCCGGACAATGCTGAGCCAATTGTTTTTGGTCTCACTCCTTCAGCTATATTGAGTGGAATCCTTTGTAAATCCTTCCATTTGTTTCTAAACCCTCCACAGACACATCTACAAGATAAAAACACATTCAGGACCAATCCAAAACCCAAGTCCCTGATGTCAGGACTGTCTCTAGCAGGTTTTAGAGGGTGCACGTGGAACCTCTTATCTTTGGCATTGGGGAGTGTCATGGAGGGCCAGCTCCATTTTAAAGTAGTTGGTACATTTTCTTCTTTCCTGTTTTTGAGGGGTTGTAGAGCCAATGTTGGTGATTTACTGCCACCTTCTACACTGGAGTGTCTGCTCAGTAGTGTCTGCTCAGTAGTGTCTGCTCAGTAGTGTCTGCTCAGTAGTGTCTGCTCAGTAGTGTCTGCTCAGTAGTGTCTGCTCAGTAGTGTCTGCTCAGTAGTGTCTGCTCAGTAGTGTCTGCTCAGTAGTGTCTGCTCAGTAGTGTCTGCTCCCTTCAACTGATCTGGATGGAGTTATCTGATCTCTCTCTAACCCACAGCAAGTCCCACTCCGTTGACTACTTTTAAAATGTTGCATGCTATCAGTCACAGGCATTTGTCCCAAGTGCCAAACCTTTTCTCACTCTGTGGAGGAACCGAATATTCTTATAGCTCACCTTAGATAGTTCATAACCTTGTGGCACCAGACTGATTGCTGTGTTCACCATTCTGTTTTACTGCACGTATAAGTCTGGGCTTTCTCCAACAGAAGGGCGTTTGGAATAAGAAAGAAATTGTCTGGTCCAATCAGCTTCCTCCTTAGAAACAGGGGTGTATTTGGGACAAAAACCCACGCAACCAAATAGTGTGCTTTGAATTAGGCCGTCCTCTGATTGAATGGAACGTGTGATCCAACCGCTGACAAGTAGTTTTGAATAATACGTGGTCCTTCTGTAGCTCAGTTGGTAGAGGATGGCGCTTGTAACGCCAGGGTAGTGGGTTCGATTCCCGGGACCACCCATACGTAGAATGTATGCACACATGACTGTAAGTCGCTTTGGATAAAAGCGTCTGCTAAATGGCATATAATAATAATAATAATAATACCTGCTGTTACAGACATGCAGTCAAACTGTTTAAATCAGGTGGTTTGCCACATGCCAGACTGATACGTGAAGTGTGTCAAATATAAACATCTTCCCAGTGTGAAATAGTTCCCGATCCGTCTGATTGTGATTGTGACGTCATGTTGTCAAATTTCTCACAGCACGAAAATGTTCCCAGTTCAATAATTGCGCGTCTCTTTGTGTGGATGGCTGAGCTCGTCCAGATGTCTCTTACTACATCCATGAAGAAAGCGGACTGGTGAACTCAGCCCTCAGGCGTCTTTTACAATGAGAATTGTCATACTATGGGTAGAGCCAAGCTCAAAGTCTGCGTGTGCAAGAAATGGAATTCACTCCTTCTAAACAACATACTTGTTGAATAGAAAGGTTGCCATTGACAGGGCTCTAAATAAAATAAACATTGCTACATGGGTACAATGTGCCTTCAGTCCTCCATAGGAACACCATGTTGCTCCGGTAATATGGGTTAAACAGTTGGGGCTAGAAACCAGCTGGTTTCAGCTGTAATAATGGTGTTATCATGATCATTTTTCACTCGGGCATTCGGAAGTAGCAGCACAGCGAAGCCTGATCATTACAGCAATTATGTTCTGTGTGTGTGTGTGTGTGTGTGTGTGTGTGTGTGTGTGTGTGTGTGTGTGTGTGTGTGTGTGTGTGTGTAACTGGTAATTCAACCAATATAGTTGGACTTTAGAGCCAAATGTCTACAAAACCTTGTGGATTTTATTCATAACGGATTCTAGTTTTGGGAACAGAAAATTGTAGTGAAATTGGATTTTCATCTCTGAAAACGTTTTGCTGAATGTCAACCCAGTTTCAGATCTGGTAAGGAGATGGTAGTGGATGTGACAGGTTGTCCTCTAGTATACAAATACAGTAAAAGGCTTTCTCGTTCCAGGAATGACATTTTATGGTTATGGATGCACTATAGATGTGATAAGGAGAACGGGGATGGATCACATATAGAGGATATCCTCACATTTGTTATGGGCTTCCTGTCCTGACCATATTTGGTAAGAAGAAGAAGTCCAGTGATAAGGCAGACAAGAGGAGCAAAATTATGGATGAAATGTCCAATCTGTATACAGGTTGAAAGGTTGTCCATGAGTCAAATCTACAAAACTCAGTGGACCCTTTTCATAACAAGTTTTGGGAACAGAAAATTGTATGGAGATCTGTGAAAAAACATCAACCCACTTTCAGTTTCCTTCTGCCTTGCACTGGACCTCTTCTTACCAAATATGGTCAGGACAGGAAGCCCCTAGCAGCTGTGATAAGTCAGCGTTTTCCATGTCTGTCTGTGGAGCAACGATAACATGAAAGGACTTCCTGCAATGAGCCTAAATTACATAGGAATTCACTCTTTGAACACTACATTTATCTTTATATGGTAAGACGAGTGTATGTAAATGTAGTTCTACCGAAATGATATTGATTCAGTTTTCCACAGACAGACGCTGCTTTTAATACAGAGTAGTACGAGAAAATAATATACTTACTATGACTGAGGTGGTTGTCCCACCTAGCTATTTTAAGATGAATTCACGAACTGTAACTCACTGGATAAGAGCGTCTGCTAAATGACTCAAATGTAAATGTTATTGCACTTTATACTTCCACTTTCACAATCAGTCAATCAAATCAACGTTTATTAGGCACGCGCACACAGTACAGTGAAACGCTCGCCAACTCTTCTCAAAAATGCAGTACAATATCATTCAAAAATCAAATGCCAAATACAAAAGCCCCAAAAATAACAAGTAGAAGGAAAAACTAGTGTGAGAAGTATGTACATATTGTATCTGTGATTGATCAAAATGGAGACTTCAATACAAGTAGTGAAGTGACTTGGTATCGCAGCTTCAATAAACAGCAGTTGAAACCAGAGGAGCACTGTCTCCTAGTCTGCTGTGTTCTGTTGCTGCTGGTCTGCCCGTCACCAGAGGTGTTAGACTAGGTACACTGCCACTGTCTCCTAGTCTGCTGTGTTCTGTTGCTGCTGGTCTGCCCGTCACCAGAGGTGTTAGACTAGGTACACTGCCACTGTCTCCTAGTCTGCTGTGTTCTGTTGCTGCTGGTCTGCCCGTCACCAGAGGTGTTAGACTAGGTACACTGCCACTGTCTCCTAGTCTGCTGTGTTCTGTTGCTGCTGGTCTGCCCGTCACCAGAGGTGTTAGACTAGGTACACTGCCACTGTCTCCTAGTCTGCTGTGTCCTGTTGCTGCTGGTCTGCCCGTCACCAGAGGTGTTAGACTAGGTACACTGCCACTGTCTCCTAGTCTGCTGTGTTCTGTTGCTGCTGGTCTGCCCGTCACCAGAGGTGTTAGACTAGGTACACTGCCACTGTCTCCTAGTCTGCTGTGTCCTGTTGCTGCTGGTCTGCCCGTCACCAGAGGTGTTAGACTAGGTACACTGCCACTGTCTCCTAGTCTGCTGTGTTCTGTTGCTGCTGGTCTGCCCGTCACCAGAGGTGTTAGACTAGGTACACTGCCACTGTCTCCACATGACGTGGACAATGGATTTTCTCTTACATTTACAAGCTGAATTGCAATAAACATGATGCACACATAGTATTACATAGAATGCTGTTTTATTTGATGGTTACCAGGTTGACCTCGTGTAAAGGGTCAGGCTGGGGTTGGAGGCCAGGGGTCAAGGTTGACCGTAATAAATAAAATGGGTTGGTATCTCTCTACCCAGGGCCATCTGGCAGCGCTGCTGGGGTTGCGGTTCTGAGTCAGGTGCTGAACCCAAACAAACCACTCATCCTAATCCCCCTAACCCTATCTAAAGTACACACATGATTTCTCCTGCTTCTGCTCTCTCTTTCTGTCCCTCTATCTCTGCTCCTCTCTATCTCTTTTTTCTCTTCCTCTATCTCTCTATTGCTCTCCTGATTTTTAGGTATTTTTCTCCTGGGTTATTCTCTCTCTGCTCAGATGGTATCTCTCGATCTTAGGTTATTCTCTCTCTGCTCAGATGGTTTCTCTCTATCCTAGGTTATTCTCTGCTCAGATGGTATCTCTCTATCCTAGGTTATTCTCTCTCTGCTCAGCTGGTATTTCTCTCCTAGGTTATTCTCTCTCTGCTCAGCTGGTATTTCTATCCTAGGTTATTCTCTCTCTGCTCAGCTGGTATTTCTCTCCTAGGTTATACTACTCTCTGCTCAGCTGGTATTTCTCTCCTAGGTTATTCTCTCTCTGCTCAGCTGGTAATTTCTCTCCTAGGTTATTCTCTCTCTGCTCAGCTGGTATTTCTCTCCTAGGTTATTCTCTCTCTGCTCATCTGGTATTTCTGGTTATTCTCTCTCAGATGGTAGGTTATTCTCTCTCTCTGCTCAGATGGTATCTCTCTATCCTAGGTTATTCTCTCTCTGCTCAGCTGGTATCTCTCTATCCTAGGTTATTCTCTCTCTGCTCAGCTGGTAATTTCTCTCCTAGGTTATACATTTACATTTAACATTTACATTTACATTTAAGTATTTAGCAGACGCTCTTATCCAGAGCGGTACTTACAAATTGGTGCATTCACCTTATGACATCCAGTGGAACAGCCACTTTACTCTCTCTGCTCAGCTGGTATTTCTCTCCTAGGTTATTCTCTCTGCTCAGCTGGTATTTCTCTCCTAGGTTATTCTCTCTCTGCTCAGCTGGTATTTCTCTCCTAGGTTATTCTCTCTCTGCTCAGCTGGTATTTCTCTCCTAGGTTATTCTCTCTCTGCTCAGCTGGTTTCTCTCCTATTTCTGGTCCTAGGTTCTACTCTCTCTGCTCAGCTGGTATTTCTCTCCTAGGTTCTACTCTCTGCTCAGCTGGTATTTCTCTCCTAGGTTATACTCTCTCTGCTCAGATGGTATTTCTCTCCTAGGTTATACTCTCTCTGCTCAGCTGGTATTTCTCTCCTAGGTTATACTCTCTCTGCTCAGCTGGTATTTCTCTCCTGCTCAGGTTATACTCTCTCTGCTCAGATGGTATTTCTCTCCTAGGTTATTCTCTCTCTGCTCAGATGGTATCTCTCTATCCTAGGTTATTCTCTCTCTGCTCAGCTGGTAATTTCTCTCCTAGGTTATACTCTCTCTGCTCAGCTTGTATTTCTCTCCTAGGTTATTCTCTCTGCTCAGATGGTATCTCTCTATCCTAGGTTATTCTCTCTGCTCAGCTGGTATTTCTCTCCTAGGTTATTCTCTCTCTGCTCAGCTGGTATTTCTCTCCTAGGTTATTCTCTCTCTGCTCAGCTGGTATTTCTCTCCTAGGTTATTCTCTCTCTGCTCAGCTGGTATTTCTCTCCTAGGTTATTCTCTCTCTGCTCAGCTTGTATTTCTCTCCTAGGTTATTCTCTCTGCTCAGATGGTATCTCTCTATCCTAGGTTATTCTCTCTCTGCTCAGCTGGTATTTCTCTCCTAGGTTATACTCTCTCTGCTCAGCTGGTATTTCTCTCCTAGGTTATTCTCTCTCTGCTCAGCTGGTAATTTCTCTCCTAGGTTATTCTCTCTCTGCTCAGCTGGTAATTTCTCTCCTAGGTTATACTCTCTGCTCAGCTGGTATTTCTCTCCTAGGTTATTCTCTCTCTGCTCAGCTGGTATTTCTCTCCTAGGTTATTCTCTCTCCTCTCAGCTGGTATTTCTCTCCTAGGTTATTCTCTCTCCTCTCAGCTGGTATTTCTCTCCTAGGTTATACTCTCTCTGCTCAGCTGGTATTTCTCTCCTAGGTTATTCTCTCTCTGCTCAGCTGGTATTTCTCTCTAGGTTATACTCTCTCTGCTCAGATGGTATTTCTCTCCTAGGTTATACTCTCTCTGCTCAGATGGTATTTCTCTCCTAGGTTATTCTCTCTGCTCAGCTGGTATCTCCCTAGGTTATTCTCTCTCATTCTCTCAGCTGGTATTTCTCCCTAGGTTATTCTCTCTCTGCTCAGGTTATACTGGATATTTCTCTCCTAGGTTATTCTCTGGTATTTCTCTGCTCAGATGGTATCTCTCTCCTAGGTTATACTCTCTGCTCAGATGGTATTTCTCTCCTAGGTTATTCTCTCTCTGCTCAGCTGGTATTTCTCTCCTAGGTTCTACTCTCTGCTCAGCTGGTATTTCTCTCCTAGCTGATTCCCCTCTTTCTTGCCATATCTCCTTTCTCCTTGTTATACTTCTCTGCTCAGCTGGTATTTATCTCCTAGGTTATACTCTCTCTGCTCAGCTGGTATTTATCTCCTAGGTTATACTCTCTCTGCTCAGCTGGTATTTCTCTCCTAGGTTATACTCTCTCTGCTCAGCTGGTATTTCTCTCCTAGGTTATACTCTCTCTGCTCAGCTGGTATTTCTCTCCTAGGTTATACTCTCTCTGCTCAGCTGGTATTTCTCTCTTTGTGCATGGTTATACTCTCTGCTCTGCTGCTGTATTTCTCTCCTAGGTTATACTCTCTCTGCTCAGCTGGTATTTCTCTCCTAGGTTATACCTCTGCTCAGATGGTATTTCTCTCTAGGTTATACTCTCTCTGCTCAGATGGTACTCTCCTAGGTTATACTCTCTGCTCAGATGGTATTTCTCTCCTAGGTTCTACGGTCTCTCTGCTCAGATGGTATTTCTCTCAGGTTATATTCTCTCTGCTCAGATGGTATTTCTCTCCTAGGTTATATTCTCTGCTCAGATGGTATTTCTTGGAGCTTATACTCTCCTCAGATGGTATTTCTCTCTAGGTTATACCACTCTGCTCAGATGGTATTTCTCTCCTAGGTTATACTCTCACTGCTCAGATGGTATTTCTCTCACACTAGGTTATACTCTCTCTGCTCAGATGGTATTTCTCCTAGGTTATACTCTCTGCTCAGCTGGTATTTCTCTCTAGGTTATACTCTCTCTGCTCAGATGGTATTTCCTCCTAGGTCACTCTCCTGCTCAGCTGGTATTTCTCTCCTAGGTTATACTCTCCAGCTGTGGTTATACTCTCTCTGCTCAGATGGTATTTCTCTCCTAGGTTATTCTGATCTGCTCAGCTGATTCCCCTGGCCATCTAACATCTTTCTCTCTTTCTCCTTGTTATCCCCTCATTCCATCCCTGTCCTCCGTTGTCTCTTCCTCCAGCTTATCTTTCCCTGGATCCCTCTTCCTACTCTCACCCTGGCTCCCGAGGTAAAGTGCTTCCCTCTTTCTCTCTGCATCTTTCTCCACGGATAGCTCCAGAGCGTGAGGGGGATTCAGTTCTCCAGTAGGCCCAGACGGTGCTCTCAAACCTGGATTAGACTAAGCTGACTGGCCCCCAGGCTCTGGAGCTCTGGAGTCACACACCAAGTCTACTGCCACTAGTGGGCTTGTCCTGGCATCTAGTAGTGTGTGGATGCATAGCTGTGTCAGACATGGAGCATGCTTGCTATGGAGGCGCATTAGCATCTATAGTCTGTGGGCTTGTCCTGGCATCTAGTAGTGTTATTTTGGTGTGTGTGTCTAAGGCATGTGTTCACAGGAAAGTTTGTGCTTGCCCCTGGAGGCGCATGCATTAGCATATATAGTCTGCTCTCTTTGTGCATGAACCTCAGTGCTTATTTTGGAGTGTGACCAAGACCTACAATGACATTGTGTTGTCCACACCAGGCTGGAGTGTTTTCATTGTGCCCTGGTCTTTGACACATCTCGCCTGATTAGTTGTCCTTGCTGATAGTGGTGGAGCAGGTGACTAAGAGCATGGTATCATTGATTGTCAGCACCTACTTGGCTGAGCTGGCCGCTCGGATTGGTGCACGGTCTTTTCAGAGGAACCACATGGCCAGGATTAGTTGTCATTGAGGATTGCACAGGCCCTGGATTGGTGGACTAACTACTGTACACATTGACACTACTGTACACACACACACTTAGCTGGCCCTTGGAGCCTTGGTCAGTCTCTGTCCAGACACAGGCCACCTGCACCAGGAACAACATGAGCTGGGAGGAACAGCTACAGGCCCTGAGTTGCCAGGTGGCCAGCGCTTCACACTAGAGTGACACTGACCAGCTGCTGTACGCCGCACACACTACTGCACACCCCACCCACCAGCTGACCCCCTGTCCCAGCTGGAGGCCCTGCACAAATGTCTGATCTGGAAGATGAGGTCCCACCTGGCCAGCGCTCTGAGGATAGTGTCAGACTGATTCCTTAGAGTTCACTACTTTTGACCAGGACCCATAGGGTTAAGGTTAGCACCAGCTGTGGCCCTGAGCCAGCTGGAGGTCCTGCCAATTCTACTTCGAAAATGCTGATCTGGAAGAGGGAACCTGGCCCCTACGCTTACTCTAACCTCTGGTATAGTGGTCCCACAGGCCCTATTTCACACCTTCACTCTAACCTCTGTACCCCTGGGTCCCACCAGGCCCATCAACGGTACTCTGATCTGATCCCAGATCTGGGTCCGTGCCAATTACTACCTCTGACCCCTGTGCACTTTATGCGGTCACACCTTTTAAACGCCCCTGGTCCCGACTCACCCCTTACTCTAACCTCTGTACCCTGGTCCCACCAGGCCCCTCACACCTTACTCTAACCTCTGTACCCCTGGTCCCACCAGGCCCCTCACACCTTACTTCTAACCTCTGTAAACCCTGGTCCGACCAGGCCCTCACACCTTAGTTCCTAACCTCTGTACCCTGGTCCGACCAGGCCCGTCATCTGATAGTTCCTAACACTCTGTAAACCCTGGGTCCGACCAGGCCCTCATCTGATACTTCCTAACACCTCACTGTAAACCCTGTGGTCCGACCAGGCCCGTCATCTGATAGTTCCTAACACCTCACTGTAAACCCTGTGGTCCGACCAGGCCCGTCATCTGATAGTTCCTAACACCTCACTGTAAACCCTGTGGTCCGACCAGGCCCGTCATCTGATAGTTCCTAACACCTCACTGTAAACCCTGTGGTCCGACCAGGCCCGTCATCTGATAGTTCCTAACACCTCACTGTAAACCCTGTGGTCCCACCAGGCCTCGTCATCTGATAGTTCCTAACACCTCACTGTAAACCCTGTGGTCCGACCAGGCCCGTCATCTGATAGTTCCTAACCACCTCACTGTAAACCCTGTGGTTCGACCAGGCCCGTCATCTGATAGTTCCTAACACCTCACTGTAAACCCTGCTGTGGTCCGACCAGGCCCGTCATCTGATAGTTCCTAACACCTCACTGTAAAACCCTGTGGTCCGACCAGGCCCGTCATCTGATAGTTCCTAACACCTCACTGTAAAACCCTGTGGTCCGACCAGGCCCGTCATCTGATAGTTCCTAACACCTCACTGTAAACCCTGTGGTCCGACCAGGCCCGTCATCTGATAGTTCCTAACACCTCACTGTAAACCCTGTGGTCCGACCAGGCCCGTCATCTGATAGTTCCTAACACCTCACTGTAAAACCCTGTGGTCCGACCAGGCCCGTCATCTGATAGTTCCTAACACCTCACTGTAAAACCCTGTGGTCCGACCAGGCCCGTCATCTGATAGTTCCTAACACCTCACTGTAAACCCTGTGGTCCGACCAGGCCCGTCATCTGATAGTTCCTAACACCTCACTGTAAACGCTGTGGTCCGACCAGGCCCGTCATCTGATAGTTCCTAACACCTCACTGTAAACCCTGTGGTCCGACCAGGCCCGTCATCTGATAGTTCCTCACACCTCACTGTAAACCCTGTGGTCCGACCAGGCCCGTCATCTGATAGTTCCTAACACCTCACTGTAAACCCTGTGGTCCGACCAGGCCCGTCATCTGATAGTTCCTAACACCTCACTGTAAACCCTGTGGTCCGACCAGGCCCGTCATCTGATAGTTCCTAACACCTCACTGTAAAACCCTGTGGTCCGACCAGGCCCGTCATCTGATAGTTCCTAACACCTCACTGTAAAACCCTGTGGTCCGACCAGGCCCGTCATCTGATAGTTCCTAACACCTCACTGTAAAACCCTGTGGTCCGACCAGGCCCGTCATCTGATAGTTCCTAACACCTCACTGTAAACCCTGTGGTCCGACCAGGCCCGTCATCTGATAGTTCCTAACACCTCACTGTAAACCCTGTGGTCCGACCAGGCCCGTAATCTGATAGTTCCTAACACCTCACTGTAAAACCTGTGGTCCGACCAGGCCCGTCATCTGATAGTTCCTAACACCTCACTGTAAACCCTGTGGTCCGACCAGGCCCGTCATCTGATAGTTCCTAACACCTCACTGTAAACCCTGTGGTCCGACCAGGCCCGTCATCTGATAGTTCCTAACACCTCACTGTAAACCCTGTGGTCCGACCAGGCCCGTCATCTGATAGTTCCTAACACCTCACTGTAAACCCTGTGGTCCGACCAGGCCCGTCATCTGATAGTTCCTAACACCTCACTGTAAACCCTGTGGTCCGACCAGGCCCGTCATCTGATAGTTCCTAACACCTCACTGTAAACCCTGTGGTCCGACCAGGCCCGTCATCTGATAGTTCCTAACACCTCACTGTAAACCCTGTGGTCCGACCAGGCCCGTCATCTGATAGTTCCTCACACCTCACTGTAAACCCTGTGGTCCGACCAGGCCCGTCATCTGATAGTTCCTAACACCTCACTGTAAACCCTGTGGTCCGACCAGGCCCGTCATCTGATAGTTCCTAACACCTCACTGTAAAACCCTGTGGTCCGACCAGGCCCGTCATCTGATAGTTCCTCACACCTCACTGTAAACCCTGTGGTCCGACCAGGCCCGTCATCTGATAGTTCCTCACACCTCACTGTAAACCCTGTGGTCCGACCAGGCCCGTCATCTGATAGTTCCTAACACCTCACTGTAAACCCTGTGGTCCGACCAGGCCCGTCATCTGATAGTTCCTAACACCTCACTGTAAACCCTGTGGTCCGACCAGACCCGTCATCTGATAGTTCCTCACACCTCACTGTAAACCCTGTGGTCCGACCAGGCCCGTCATCTGATAGTTCCTAACACCTCACTGTAAACCCTGTGGTCCGACCAGGCCCGTCATCTGATAGTTCCTAACACCTCACTGTAAACCCTGTGGTCCCACCAGGCCCGTCATCTGATAGTTCCTAACACCTCACTGTAAACCCTGTGGTCCGACCAGGCCCGTCATCTGATAGTTCCTAACACCTCACTGTAAACCCTGTGGTCCGACCAGGCCCGTCATCTGATAGTTCCTAACACCTCACTGTAAACCCTGTGGTCCGACCAGGCCCGTCATCTGATAGTTCCTAACACCTCACTGTAAACCCTGTGGTCCGACCAGGCCCGTCATCTGATAGTTCCTAACACCTCACTGTAAACCCTGTGGTCCGACCAGGCCCGTCATCTGATAGTTCCTAACACCTCACTGTAAACCCTGTGGTCCGACCAGGTCCGTCATCTGATAGTTCCTAACACCTCACTGTAAACCCTGTGGTCCGACCAGGCCCGTAATCTGATAGTTCCTAACACCTCACTGTAAACCCTGTGGTCCGACCAGGCCCGTCATCTGATAGTTCCTAACACCTCACTGTAAACCCTGTGGTCCGACCAGGCCCGTCATCTGATAGTTCCTAACACCTCACTGTAAACCCTGTGGTCCGACCAGGCCCGTCATCTGATAGTTCCTACACCTCACTGTAAACCCTGTGGTCCGACCAGGCCCGTCATCTGATAGTTCCTAACACCTCACTGTAAACCCTGTGGTCCGACCAGGCCCGTCATCTGATAGTTCCTAACACCTCACTGTAAACCCTGTGGTCCGACCAGGCCCGTCATCTGATAGTTCCTAACACCTCACTGTAAACCCTGTGGTCCGACCAGGCCCGTCATCTGATAGTTCCTAACACCTCACTGTAAAACCTGTGGTCCGACCAGGCCCGTCATCTGATAGTTCCTAACACCTCACTGTAAACCCTGTGGTCCGACCAGGCCCGTCATCTGATAGTTCCTAACACCTCACTGTAAACCCTGTGGTCCGACCAGGCCCGTCATCTGATAGTTCCTCACACCTCACTGTAAACCCTGTGGTCCGACCAGGCCCGTCATCTGATAGTTCCTAACACCTCACTGTAAACCCTGTGGTCCGACCAGGCCCGTCATCTGATAGTTCCTAACACCTCACTGTAAACCTGTGGTCACCAGGTAGTCATCTG
>NW_026284990.1:0-2002 GCF_023373465.1 Oncorhynchus keta | reverse complement strand
AGTTTGTGACGAAGTTTGCCCAGAAAAAAAGGCAACTCCTTTTTAAATGTGAGTCTGAGCAGAAACACCATTGCCGAGAGAGTAGACCAGTTGTCCATCAATCTAAAAGAGCAGCTTGTGAAAAGGGAAAAGATTTCATTGCATATTCCTTGGCTGTGGATGAGAGCACCGACATTTCTGACATTGCCCAGTTGTCAATTTTCATCCGCGGAGTGGACTCGCGCCTAAGCGTGACAGAGGAGTTTTTGGCTTTACGCTCCTATGCATGGCACAACCACGGGCATGATTTGTATGAAGAGGTGTCAAGATGTGTAAATGAGATGGAGCTGCCTTGGGAAAACTCGTGGGTTTGACAAACCGACGGAGCACCTGCGATGTGTGGACACAGGAGCGGACTGGTGGCGAAGATACGGGAAAAGATGGAAAGAGAAAACGCGACAGGTGAGCTGACAGCTTATCATTGTATCATACACCAGGAAGCGTTTTGTGCGGTAAAGCCTGAAAATGGAGCATGTAATGAGCATCATCACGCGCACAGTTAACTTTATCAGAGCCAAAGGTTTAAATCACCGCCAGTTCAAGGCATTTCTGACGGAGTTAGAAACGGAGCATGGTGATTTGCCTTATCACACAGAGGTGCGATGGCTAAGCCAGGGAAAGGTGCTTCAAAGATGTTTCGAGCTTCGTGAGGAGATTTGTCTGTTCTGACAGCAAAGGGAAAGACACAACACAACTCCGAGACGAAATGTTTCTGTGTGAAATGGCTTTTCTGTGTGACATTACGAGTCATCTGAATGCAATGAACTTGCAGCTGCAGGGTCGGGATCGTGTCATCTCTGATATGTACAGTACAGTGAAGGCATTTAAAACCAAACTGACTCTGTGGGAGACGAGATGCGGAAAGAAAATTTGAGCCACTTTCCCAGCTGCCAGACCATGAAAGAGAAGCTCTCTACCAGTGCTGCCCTTGGAGCACAGTTGGCTGATAAAATAGGTATGCTTGCCGCTGACTTTCGACGCCGATTTGCTGACTTTGAAGCACAAAAGCAGGTTGGAACTGCTCGGTAACCCATTTGCTGTTGACGTGGAAAGCTCACCACCAAACCTCCAAATGGAGTTGATTGACCTCCAATGCAATGATGCACTGAGGGCAAAATATGCGGCAGTGGGTGCTGCGGAGTTCGCCCGTTTCCTCCCGACACAATGCCCCAGCTGCGCATCCAGGCTGCTCAAACGTTGTCTATGTTTGGCAGCACATACCTGTGTGAACAACTGTTTTCTTTGATGAACTTGAACAAAACATCACACAGAAGTCGACTTACTGCTGAACACCTCCACTCAATTCTGAGGATTTCCTCAGCTCAGAGCCTTACCCCGAACATTGATGAACTTGTGGAAAAGATGGGACACCACCAAGTATCACCCTCAACCTCAAACAAGTGAACATTACTGTGCAATCACATATTTAGAGTTTTTACTCAGTTCAAGTTTAAAAGTTAAAGTTTAATATTTGTTTTCACTGCATGTTACTTCTCCTTAAACAAAGTGTTGTTTTTGATTAATAGATTTTTGCACTTTATTTTATTGTATTTCAATCCAATTATATTTTAAAAATATTTCAGTTGAGTGGATGATAGAAAATTGCTATTATTGTTTTTTTCTTTGAAGTAAATTTAGCCCACTTTTGCTAAAATAGAAAATATAGGCTACTGATGGTGCCTTGAATACCGGTTTCTTTCATTTAATGTTCATGTTATGGGGATTTTTATATAAAGGAAATTTGTCTTTTGTGTCTGTTGAAAATTAAAGATTACTGACAGAGCCATAAGAAAATATTGCTTTATTTATCTGATCATATTGGAATATATTTGTTAGGTTTTCAGTAGGTTCAATTAGGTTCACTAGACTATATGCGTCATTTAAAAATTTTTCAATGAACATTCGAACAGTCCGGCCCTCGGCTTGTAGCTAAATTTTTTATTTGGCCCTCCGTCCATTTGAC
>NW_026284989.1:0-6570 GCF_023373465.1 Oncorhynchus keta | reverse complement strand
CAATGGAAGGCAATGGACTACAACGAAAGACAATGCAAGACAATGAAAGACATTGAAATACAATGGATGCAGGCAATGAGTGGACTGGCACCCAGTCAAGGCTAATGGGACGTAACATTATTGCCTTTGAATGACTTTTTCTCTCTGGTTTATTCTACGTGTCGACAGTCAGCATTTCAAAACGTGAGTCATATCCATTACATTGCAGCTGTTAAAGTGGTTCTGAATCCACACAGCCTTTGAAAACGGCCCCTTTGTTGTGGCTTCGTGGCTTCGCCTGGACTCTGTCATTGACTGTGGTGTAACTAAAAAGCATCCCAAAACACGCACCCTATACCCTATGTAGGTGCACTACTGTGGACCAGGGCCCTTAGGGTGTCTGATCTAAAAGTCGTTGTACTATATTAGGGAAAAGGGTGACATTTGGGACACAGCCGCGGTCTCTTGTAATACAGCTAGACTGTCATGGTGTTCCTTTCTTGACTGACTGCACTAATGAACACATTTCAACTTGACATACACACGTACGACCGCCAGTCTACCCAAGATGCTTTGTAACGTGATGAATGGATTGGAAAGCTTTCTGAAGACAGCCAGCCCAGCACACAGTCATCAAGTTGGTTATGGGATGATGACTTTGTGTCCAAGGGGACTGGCTGTTCTGCCTGTTGGTTATGGGATGATGACTTTGTGTCCAAGGGGACTGGCTGTTCTGCCTGTTGGTTATGGGATGATGACTTTGTGTCCAGGGGACTGGCTGTTCTGCCTGTTGGTTATGGGATGATGACTTTGTGTCCAAGGGGACTGGCTGTTCTGCCTGTTGGTTATGGGATGATGACTTTGTGTCCAGGGGACTGGCTGTTCTGCCTGTTGGTTATGGGATGATGTCTTTGTCCAAGGGACTGGCTGTTCTGCCTGTTGGTTATGGGATGATGTCTTTGTGTCCAAGGGACTGGCTGTTCTGCCTGTTGGTTACGGGACGATGTCTTTGTGTCCAAGGGACTGGCTGTTCTGCCTGTTGGTTATGGGATGATGTCTTTGTCCAAGGGACTGGCTGTTCTGCCTGTTGGTTATGGGACGATGTCTTTGTGTCCAAGGGACTGGCTGTTCTTCCTGTTGGTTATGGGATGATGTCTTTGTGTCCAAGGGACTGGCTGTTCTGCCTGTTGGTTATGGGACGATGTCTTTGTGTCCAAGGGACTGGCTGTTCTGCCTGTTGGTTATGGGATGATGTCTTTGTGTCCAAGGGACTGGCTGTTCTGCCTGTTGGTTATGGGACGATGTCTTTGTGTCCAAGGGACTGGCTGTTCTTCCTGTTGGTTATGGGATGATGTCTTTGTGTCCAAGGGACTGGCTGTTCTTCCTGTTGGTTATGGGATGATGACTTTGTGTCCAAGGGGACTGGCTGTTCTGCCTGTTGGTTATGGGACGATGTCTTTGTGTCCAAGGGACTGGCTGTTCTTCCTGTTGGTTATGGGATGATGACTTTGTGTCCAAGGGGACTGGCTGTTCTGCCTGTTGGTTATGGGATGATGTCTTTGTGTTCAAGGGACTGGCTGTTCTGCCTGTTGGTTATGGGATGATGTCTTTGTGTCCAGGGGACTGGCTGTTCTGCCTGTTGGTTATGGGATGATGTCTTTGTGTCCAGGGGACTGGCTGTTCTGCCTGTTGGTTATGGGATGATGTCTTTGTGTCCAGGGGACTGGCTGTTCTGCCTGTTGGTTATGGGATGATGTCTTTGTGTCCAGGGGACTGGCTGTTCTGCCTGTTGGTTATGGGATGATGTCTTTGTGTCCAGGGGACTGGCTGTTCTGCCTGTTGGTTATGGGATGATGTCTTTGTGTCCAGGGGACTGGCTGTTCTGCCTGTTGGTTATGGGATGATGTCTTTGTCCAAGGGACTGGCTGTTCTGCCTGTTGGTTATGGGATGATGTCTTTGTGTCCAAGGGGACTGGCTGTTCTGCCTGTTGGTTATGGGATGATGTCTTTCAAAGGACTGGCTGTTCCCTGCTGGTTAGGGATGACTTCGGCCAAGGGGACTGTGTTCTGCCTGTTGGTTATGGGATGATGACTTTGTGTCAAGGGGACTGGCTGTTCTGCCTGTTGGTTATGGGATGATGTCTTTGTGTTCAAAGGACTGGCTGTTCTGCCTGTTGGTTATGGGGATGATGTCTTCGTGTCCAAGGGACTGGCTGTTCTGCCTGTTGGTTAAAGTTGATGGCTTTGTGTCCAAGGGATTGAATGTGGTTTTGTCCATTGGGGCTGACAACCCCATTTCCCAATACAAGCCACAGAGGAAATACAGTACTCTACTACTACTTTTTTAAAAGGAGAACGGTGTTGCAAACTCATTTTGTAGTTGTGTTAAAACTTAAAGACATACAGTATTTGAGAGATCAGAGGAGGCAGAGTAGAGAGATCAGTAGAGACAGAATAGAGATATCAGAGCCATGATAGAGGAGACAAGTAGAGAGATCAGAGCAGACAGAGTAAGAGATCAGAGCAGAGATCAGTAGAGACAGAATAGAGAGATCCAGAATAGACAGTATGGAGGAATCAAACAGGGAGCCAGTATAGAGAGATCAGAAGCAGGGAGACAGTATAGAGAGATCAGAAGCAGGGAGACAGTATAGAGGGTGCAGATGCAGGGAGACAGAGTAGAGAGATCAGAAGCAGGGAGGCAGTATAGAGAGATCAGAAGCAGGGAGGCAGTATAGAGAGATCAGAAGCAGGGAGGCAGTATAGAGAGATCAGAAGCAGGGAGAAAGTATAGAGAGATCAGAAGCAGGGAGACAGTATAGAGAGATCAGAAGCAGGGAGACAGTATAGAGGGAGCAGAAGCAGGGAGACAGAGTAGACAGATCAGAAGCAGGGAGACAGTATAGAGAGATCAGAAGCAGAGAGACAGTATAGAGAGATCAGAAGCAGGGAGACAGAGTAGACAGATCAGAAGCAGGGAGACAGTATAGAGGGAGCAGAAGCAGAGAGACAGTATAGAGAGAGCAGAAGCAGGGAGACAGAGTAGACAGATCAGAAGCAGGGAGACAGTATAGAGGGAGCAGAAGCAGGGAGTCAGAGTAGAGAGATCAGTAGAGACAGTATAGAGAGCTCAGAAGCAGGGAGGCAGTATAGAGAGATCAGAAGCAGGGAGGCAGTAAAGAGGGAGCAAAAGCAGGGAGTTAGTATAGAGAGCTCAGAAGCAGGGAGACAGTATAGAGAGATCAGAAGCAGGGAGACAGTATAGAGGGAGCAGAAGCAGGGAGTCAGTATAGAGGGAGCAGAAGCAGGGAGACAGTATAGAGAGATCAGAAGCAAGGAGACAGTATAGAGGGAGCAGAAGCAGGGAGACAGTATAGAGAGATCAGAAGCAGGGAGACAGTATAGAGGGAGCAGAAGCAGGGAGACAGTATAGAGAGATCAGAAGCAGGGAGACAGTATAGAGGGAGCAGAAGCAGGGAGACAGTATAGAGAGATCAGAAGCAGGGAGACAGTATAGAGGGAGCAGAAGCAGGGAGACAGTATAGAGAGATCAGAAGCAGGGAGACAGTATAGAGGGAGCAGAAGCAGGGAGACAGTATAGAGAGATCAGAAGCAGAGAGATAGAGTAGACAGATCAGAAGCAGGGAGACAGTATAGAGGGAGCAGAAGCAGGGAGTCAGAGTAGAGAGATCAGTAGAGACAGTATAGAGAGCTCAGAAGCAGGGAGGCAGTATAGAGAGATCAGAAGCAGGGAGGCAGTAAAGAGGGAGCAAAAGCAGGGAGTTAGTATAGAGAGATCAGAAGCAGGGAGCCAGTATAGTGAGATCAGAAGCAGGGAGACAGTATAGAGAGATCAGAAGCAGGGAGACAGTATAGGGGGAGTAGAAGCAGGGAGACAGTATAGAGGGAGCAGAAGCAGGGAGACAGTATAGCGAGATCAGAAGCAGGGAGCCAGTATAGAGAGATCAGAAGCAGGGAGACAGTATAGAGGTAGCAGAAGCAGGGTGGCAGTATAGATAGATCAGAAGCAGGGATACAGTATAGAGAGATCAGAAGCAGGGAGACAGTATAGAAAGATCAGAAGCAGGGAGACAGTATATAGAGATAAGAAGCAGGGAGAGAGCATAGAGGGAGCAGAAGCAGGGAGACAGTGTAGAGAGATCAGAAGCAGGGAGTCAGTATAGAGAGATCAGAAGCAGGGAGACAGTATAGAGAGATCAGAAGCAGAGAGACAGTATAGAGAGATCAGAAGCAAGGAGCCAGTATAGTGAGATCAGAAGCAGGGAGACAGTATAGAGGTAGCAGAAGCAGGGTGGCAGTATAGAGAGATCAGAAGCAGGGAGACAGTGTAGAGAGATCAGAAGCAGGGAGCCAGTATAGGGAGATCAGAAGCAGGGAGACAGTATAGAGAGATCAGAAGCAGGGAGACAGTATAGAAAGATCAGAAGCAGGGAGACAGTATATAGAGATAAGAAGCAGGGAGACAGCATAGAGGGAGCAGAAGCAGGGAGACAGTGTAGAGAGATCAGAAGCAGGGAGACAGTATAGAGGGAGCAGAAGCAGGGAGACAGTATAGAGGGAGCAGAAGCAGGGAGACAGTGTAGAGAGATCAGAAGCAGGGAGTCAGTATAGAGGGAGCAGAAGCAGGGAGCCAGAGTAGAGATCAGAAGCAGGGAGGCAGTATAGAGAGATCAGAAGCAGGGAGTCAGAGTAGAGAGATCAGAAGCAGGGAGACAGCATAGAGGGAGCAGAAGCGGGGAGCCGGTATAGAGGTAGCAGAAGCTGGGAGTCAGTATAGAGGGAGCAGAAGCGGGGAGCCGGTATAGAGGGATCAGAAGCAGGGAGACAGCATAGAGGGAGCAGAAGCGGGGAGCCGGTATAGAGGGATCAGAAGCAGGGAGTCAGTATAGAGAGATCAGAAGCAGGGAGACAGTATAGAGGGAGCAGACGCAGGGAGACAGTATAGAGAGATCAGAAGCAGGGAGACAGAGTAGAGAGATCAGAATCAGGGAGGCAGTATAGAGAGATCAGAAGCAGGGAGTCGGTATAGAGGGAGCAGAAGCAGGGAGACAGTATAGAGAGATCAGAAGCAAGGAGACAGTATAGAGGGAGCAGAAGCAGGGAGGCAGTATAGAGATATCAGAAGCAGGGAGACAGTATAGAGGAAGCAGAAGCAGGGAGTCAGTATGGAGAGATCAGAAGCAGGGAGACAGTATAGAGAGAGCAGAAGCAGGGAGTCAGTATAGAGGGAGCAGAAGCAGGGAGTCAGTATAGAGATATCAAAAGCAGGGAGACAGTATAGAGGAAGCAGAAGCAGGGAGTCAGTATAGAGAGATCAGAAGCAGGGAGACAGTATAGAGAGATCAGAAGCAGGGAGACAGTATAGCGAGATCAGAAGCAGGGAGACAGTATAGAGGGAGCAGAAGCAGGGAGACAGTATAGAGGGAGCAGAAGCAGGGAGACGGTATAGAGGGAGCAGAAGCAGGGAGACAGTATAGAGGGAGCGGAAGCAGGGAGACAGTATAGAGAGATCAGAAGCAGGGAGACAGTATAGAGGGAGCAGAAGCAGGGAGACAGTATAGAGGTAGCAGAAGCAGGGAGACAGTATAGAGGGAGCGGAAGCAGGGAGACAGTATAGAGAGATCAGAAGCAGGGAGACAGTATAGAGGGAGCAGAAGCAGGGAGACAGTATAGAGGGAGCAGAAGCAGGGAGACAGTATAGAGGGAGCAGAAGCAGGGAGACAGTATAGAGGGAGCAGAAGCAGGGAGACAGTATAGAGGGAGCAGAAGCAGGGAGACAGTATAGAGGGAGCAGAAGCAGGGAGACAGTATAGAGAGATCAGAAGCAGGGAGACAGTATAGAGGGAGCAGAAGCAGGGAGACAGTATAGAGGGAGCAGAAGCAGGGAGACAGTATAGAGAGATCAGAAGCAGGGAGACAGTATAGAGGGAGCAGAAGCAGAAGCAGGGAGACAGTATAGAGGGAGCAGAAGCAGGGAGTCAGTATAGAGAGATCAGAAGCAGGGAGACAGTATAGAGGGAGCAGAAGCAGAAGCAGGGAGACAGTGTAGAGGGAGCAGAAGCAGGGAGTCAGTATAGAGAGATCAGAAGCAAGGAGACAGTATAGAGGTAGCAGACGTTGGGTGTATCCGTTTCCTCTCCAACAGACTCCCTGCCAGTAAACTCACCAGATCGTTATCATGATAAATCATTGGCCGATTCCCCTCCCGACACTCATATACCGTTTCTTGGAAATAATAAATGCCTGAAATGTTTCATCATCTTTTATTGTCTTTATATTTCAAGTCATATCGTATTTACAATCATCAGTTGGACTGGATTGTAGAACTGGCCCTGGGGCAATTCTGGCAAATGCCAGATGGGCTGGTCCATCTTTAACTCAGTGGGTCGGTCTAAATTGGGGATTTAGAGCTAAATAATCATTATTATTTGACTAATTATAGGAGCCAAGAGGGAAAGAAATGGGATTGTGTGGCTGCCTTGAGGGGGGAAATTGACTTATGTGTTAGAAATGGGATAGTGAGGTTGCCTCGAAGGGGGAAAATGGACTGAAATGCCTGGACCGATTTTT
>NW_026284988.1:0-1754 GCF_023373465.1 Oncorhynchus keta | reverse complement strand
GTCATACTTTCAAAGATCTCACTGAGTTACAGTTCATATAAGGAAATCAGTCCATTTAAATAAAGAAATATGAAGCCCTAGTCTATGGATTTCACATGACTGGGAAACAGATGGTGCTCACAATGGGCCTCCGGATCTCGTCACAGTGTCTCTGTGGGTGCAGAAATGGGTGGGCCTGGATGCCAAATTGGTTTGCCTGGGAGGGCATAGGCCCCACCCACTGGAGAGCCAGGCTCAGCCAATCAGAATGAGTTTTTCCCCTCAAGTCCAACCGGCCTCACAACTGCAGATCACGTGCTTTATTACAGACCAAAATACTCCTCAGGACCCACCACCCTCAGACCATCCCACAGGTGAAGAAGCCGGATGTGGAGTACCTGGGCTGGCGTGGTTGCACGTGATCTGCAGTTGTGAGGCCGGTTGGACTTACTGCCGAATGCTGTAAAACAACGTTGGAGGCGGCTTATGGTAGAGAAATGAACATTCAATTCTGTCAGCAACTCTGGTCGGCATTCCTGCAGTCAGTGTGCCATTTTCACGCTGTGTTTTGTGACAAAACGGCAGATTTTAAAGTGGCCTTTTATTGTACCCAGCACTTGGTGCACCTGTGTAATGATCACGCTGTTAAATAATCAGCTTCTTGAAATGCCACACCTGTCAGGTGGATGGATTATCTTGGCAAAGGAGAAATGCTCACTAACAGGGATATAAACAAATTTGTGCACACAATTTGAGAGAAATAAGCTTTTGTGCTTTTTAGCTTTTCGCTATTACAAGGTGGACACTTATCCGACCAAGCTATTTCAACTTAAATGTTTTTTATTGATTTTCCAAAAATAATAATAATTTTTAAAAATTCACTTGGAAGTTGTGGCGAAGGATGTGTAGATCAATGGAGAAAAAATACATATTTGAATGCATTTTAATTCCAAATCAAAACAAATCAAATTGTATTTGTCACATGCGCCGAATACAACAGACCTTACAGTGAAATGCTGACTTACGAGCCCCTAACCGACAGTGCAGTTTCAAAACAATACAAGTAATTAAAGAGTAACAAGTAATTAAAGAGAATTCCAAGCAATAAGGCAACAAAAGGTGAATAATTTGAAAGGTGTTGCAGACTCTCCATAGGTAATATAAGACAATGGACTCTTTCATTCTATATGTTATTATCTCCATTGTTTATGGCTGGCTCACTCTGATATTTGTGTCTAACAGAGTGTGACTTTAAGGGAATACTGTGTTCACATCTAACAGAGTGTGACTTTAAGGGAATACTATGTTCACATCTAACAGAGTGTGACTTTAAGGGAATACTATGTTCACATCTAACAGAGTGTGACTTTAAGGGAATACTGTGTTCACATCTAACAGAGTGTGACTTTAAGGGAATACTGTGTTCACATCTAACAGAGTGTGACTTTAAGGGAATACTATGTTCACATCTAACAGAGTGTGACTTTAAGGGAATACTGTGTTCACATCTAACAGAGTGTGACTTTAAGGGAATACTGTGTTCACATCTAACAGAGTGTGACTTTAAGGGAATACTGTGTTCACATCTAACAGAGTGTGACTTTAAGGGAATACTGTGTTCACATCTAACAGAGTGTGACTTTAAGGGAATACTATGTTCACATCTAACAGAGTGTGACTTTAAGGGAATACTATGTTCACATCTAACAGAGTGTGACTTTAAGGGAATACTGTGTTCACATCTAACAGAGTGTGACTTTAAGGGAATACTGTGT
>NW_026284987.1:0-10819 GCF_023373465.1 Oncorhynchus keta | reverse complement strand
GAATGTCTCAAAACAGTTTGGGAACCACTGCCATAGACAAAAGGATTCATTTTGACGATTAAAACGGCAAGGATGAACCAAGCTGGCATACAGGCAAAGACTTAGAAGGGAGGATTTGTCACGCCCTGACCTTAGAGAGCCTTTTCATGTCTCTATTTGGTTTGGTCAGGGTGTGATTTGTGGTGGGCATTCTGTTTTGGTTCTCAATCAGGGACAGCTGTCTATCGTTGTCTCATACTTAGGTAGCCCTTTCCCTCCTTTGGTTGTGGGTAGTTGACTTTTGTAAGGGAATACTGTTAGAGGAATTCTAAATGCCTATATGTTTTATAGCCAAAATCAAATTCGCACTCTCTCTATTTCATGAATGAGTTGTAAATTCATTAATTATGCATGAAATAGATCGAGACCAGTCTTAAAAGTCAGGTAACAGCCTTTATTGCAAGAGAGTACTGCCACATACACATTTTTTCCACAGGTTATAAACTGAAAATGACATCAGCGTTTTCTAAATGTTCTATCTCTTTCATGACACCAGTAGAGAGGCCCTATAATTCTCGAGCCTTCGAGCCTGAAGTCAAGGTCAGTCAGTATAAATCAGCATTCTAGACAGTCTGGAGATAGTCCGTCCCTGCCATCTGGAGATTCATTTGTACAAGGAACAGACCGTCTTTGTTACTAAACTCCTGACTACATTATATACAATTGGGAATGGGAGCAAGAGAGAAAATTCATATATGTACATTACATTATAGCATTTGGACTAGGCAGTTCTGATTGGAATGTATACATAATTAGTCATTTCAACCATAATTTCCTCCAACAAATACCCCCCTGAAATGGACAAAAATGAATGGCAAAACATTGGCATTGGACAAACCATATACACAGTGTCCAATACCACCCAATGTGGCGTTGATACGTGTAAAGTTGATTGCAAATGCCATATGGCAAATGCCAGTTGTAACACTTCAAAAATCCAACAGGTGGCAAGTGCGCTCCACCTTGGTTTTCCATATTGGAAATGCAACCCAAGTCAACATCCAAAAGCAAAATTTTGAAAAAATGATTTTTTTGTCAACAACTTATCACCCTCGTAAAAAAGTGCTTTCTAGACCGTTTTTCGAAATTGTTTCAATTTTAAGTCAATTAATTAAGAACTGTATGAATATACTTTTGTAAAATGTTATTATCATAATTTTTATTTTTACTTTTACTTGTGCATAAGGAATATGATTTGTCCATTTGCAATATGATTTAGGAAGTCATAAGTCAAAGTCAAAAGTCACTTTTTTGGGGGCCAAATGCCAAAATTGACTGGCCTGATGAACTCGGGATGGCCGGGCAGTGATAGATGTTTTTTTCCATCACTCGTTGTGTTGATTTCATCATGTCCATTTGGTGATGTTTTTTTCACTATTGACTCATATTGCAAAAGCACGTGCATTTGCAATATGTTTCAATGGGCATGTACCATCACGAATTTGGCATGGTCAAAAATCCTGCAGAAATGCAAAATTGACTGGTCTGATGAACACAGGATGGCCGGGCAGTGATAGTTGTTGCTTTCCATCGCTCATTGTGTTGACTTCATCATGTCCATTTGGTGATGTTTTTTCACTGTTGAATCATATTGCAAGTGCACGTGCATTTGCAATATGTTTCAATGGGCATTTACCATCACGAATTTGTCATGGTCAAAAATCCTGCAGAAATGCAACATTGACTGGCCTGATGAACACAGGATGGCCGGGCATTGATAGTGGGTCTTCTCCGTCGCTCGTTGTGTTGATTTCATTATGTCCATTTGTTTATGTTTTCTCAATTTTGCAAAGTCACTGTGCATTTGCAATATGGTTCAATGGTCAGGTACCATCACAAATTTGTCATCTGAATAGGGAATATATATTTTACAGAGGTAGGCTGATTTGAAGGTAAAACTGCGTCATTTTACGTTGACTACACAACAACATTCCTCAAATTATGACAGAGAAAATGGGTTGTGGCATTTAGAGGGAAAATGCATGCATTATAGCTTTGAGTTACTTTTCAAAAGTGGCTAAAAGTTCCAAATACATTTTTAACAAAGGAGCTGAATATCGTCTGAAAAGATGCTACAGCAACAGAATTGCTAGGCGTTCCATTGGGCTATATTTGGCTATAATATAGGCAGGTAAGAATAGTTGAATCGTAAAAAGTTGGGGTTATTTCCCGAGTATTGATTTTTGGTAACGCCATTGAAATCGAACAAGAAGTTAACGTATTCTAAACATGATCTGTTTTCATTACGGGGAACAATGAAATGTCTACAATAGGGTATGGCTGGCTAGGAATGTCTTATTTTAAAGGGACAGTGCACGTTTATCACATTGGTTTGAGTGTATGGCAGGGTATAAAATATTTTGGGCCGACAATTTGGAGATAGACTGAATGAGTTACATGAAACATCGAGGAAATTTAAGACGAATGGTTTGAAGGCATTATCATAATTATTAGGTTTTGTTGTTGTAGTAAACGTTTGGGTTAAGGGGATTTCCCTGTTCCCAGAGATAAGATATCTTAAAGGGGTACACTCACATATGGAATATTAGGAGTTTTATTTTCTGAGATTTAATTAGACAAGTGAATAAAAATGATTAAAGATAAAGGGTTCTTTAATATGTCTAATATGGTGATGAAGATGAATGTAAAGGGATGGTGTGACCTTTGACCTTATCATGGCTCTCTCTTGGGGTCTGATCAGCCTCAGGGGAGAGCTATTTGTATAATGAATTTGTGGTCATTTGGGTTACTAGTTTTAAGGTAAATTAATTATAATGGAGTTAGAATTATAGTTTGAACCGCAGATGTGAAAGTGGTTCAGGATATTTTACAATATTAGCTGTGAAGTTTTTGAATTGGCTATTATTGATTTGGTATTACAACAGAAAATAGGAAAAATAACTATTTATAATTGAGAATAAATAGGGGGAGATAAGATTCATTGAGGTTTGGATAGGATATATATTAAGCCAATACGGCAGGAAATTACATAGAAAAATACGTTTCAGTTCTTAGGGGTGGTTAAATACGGTAGATAAGGTATCTCAAACTATGAAACATATATTAAATTATTGATGTGACTGATTTTTAAGGTTAACCCATGTTATTTTTAGAAAAAATACATTGGATTCCCAAAGGACACAGAAAGAGAATATGTTAGCATTCGTTTTGGCTTTAATTAAACATTTAGAATATTTTTATTTAAATAGTATTAAAGTTTGACAGGGATATATGACATCTGTGGAGATTCAGGATTAGGGATAGGATCGAGAACGTTAATGAACCTATATAAGGACTTTAGAAATTGACACCATAGACATGTCCATGAGTTTTAGATAAAGCCAAACAGTGAGACATTTAGTTAACCTTTGGAAGCAACACAGTTGTTACAGGGCAGAGAGGAAATGAACACAGATACCTATTAAAAGTAGATAAGACACTTGACAGAGAATTGGTCCAGGATAAATATGAATGGACGCCAAAGGGAGAATTGCACATACATGATAATGTCAGAACATGAGGATAATTTACTAATCCTACCTAAGTCATTATTTAGGGTAGATAAGGTTGTTACCTGGGCAGAGCCAGGTATCAAAAGGGGGATAGGGACGTTTGTGGTCTAGGATAGGACACTTAGTGGCCTATTGGATAATAAACTAATAATAAAAAATATATATAAAAAAATGTAGCTAACAAATAGGCATAGAAGTTAGAGATATAATCAGATAAAACATATGAGAAACTGTTTGTTAACCAAGCCTGTATGTCCAGGATTTTATGCATTACAGGTGAACTACAGGTGAAGTCATTCAATCCAGTCCCTGAGGCTTGTTGGGGGGAGCATACCAAGGACTCCTGGTGACAGCTAGCTGAAAGAGCTACCCGGATTCATGTCACACGGCGGGAGGGTAAGACACACTGACTCTGTCGAACAATAAACAGTGTTCGAGAGGAGAACTGGAATTAACAGAATTCCGGGGGCCATCTCTCGAATGAAGATCTCCTTTCATCCCTGTTTTTGTTCATCAAAGTGAAAGTGTGTCTGGCTCTTGTTAATGATGTGTTCTCTGGAAGAGGGTGGGGCTTCACATGTGTGCTGACTGTCCTGAGCTGTTTAATTGTAGGGGCCATAGTCCTGATCCACCATGATCCCCCGTAGAAGGCCAAAGGGGGTAACTTGACTCATGTGCTAGACGACGGAACTTTGACATTACCAAAGCATCTCAAAAGATCACTGAAACAAAACAGTAAGGAAATGAGAGTGGGATTGGGAAGGATGTCTCAGTGGAGTTCTAGATAGACCAAATGGGGCCTCTGACTCCTTGGCAGTTCAGGACTAAGAGCAGCTATAATGGAAGACATCTATGCAAGTCCCTGTGTAGTTCATGGAAACAGGTTATAGCTCACATCATGTGAGAGGGCTACATAATTCTACATACCCAGCATGGAAGAAGATGGAGTGTAGTGAAAGTAAGGGTTTCAGTTGATAACCTAGTGCATTCCAGGTAGAAAAAGTTAGAGCAGCTGATTGCTCTATAGTCAGCAGAATACAAGCAGAGTCTCACTGACAAAGCAGATACTGACTGTGGAGTTGTCCGGAGCCAAGAGCTGGTGTGGATAGTTCAGATGAAAGATCTTAACCTTTTGTAACTAGGGGGCAGTATTTTCATTTTTGGATGAAAAACGTTCCCGTTTTAAACGGGATATTTTGTCACGACAAGATGCTCGACTATGCATATAATTGATATGTATTATTGATATGCATATTCAAGCATCTTTCTGTGACAAAATATCTTGTTTAAAACGGGAACGTTTTTCATCCAAAAATGTTAATAGCGCCCCCTAATGCATAACTGGTAAAGGAAAGGGAAACTGGTTACCTAAGGGAATGGCCTGTATGGTAAAGCTATTCACGGAAGCAGGAAAGACAGATAATAACAGTTGTGTGGATTTACACTATTTATATCCACATGTTCCTCTGAAATCTAGGCTTCCTCCTTTCACAGTGGCAAGAGGAGATTATTACTGTCTGGCCCGGTATAGTGCTTATGGGAAATATGTAGGGTAAGTCAGTACCTGCAATGTGACAGAGAATATTACTACTGATGGGGTGATGAGTAATCTGGCAGACTGGTTGAGTTCTGGGGATTTCAGTAAGATAAGGATGCCCAGGGCTGATATCTGGTGGTTGTGTGGGGGAATGACGTTATAGCTGATTTTACCTGCTAATTGGACAGGAGTATGTGCACTGGTACATTTGGGAATGCCTTTCACACTCATTCGACACCATGACATGAAGTTGGCTAAATGGGAGAAACAAAGTATTCCGTCTGGGTCTTTTGGTGATAGAGTTTATATTGACAACATTGGGGTTCCACGAGGGGTGCCAGACGAGTTCAAGGCTAGAAATCAGATCTGGGCAGGATTAGAGTCAAGTATTTTTTGGTGGTCCACTCTCAATAAGAATGTGGATTGGATCAATTATATCTATTATAATCAACAGCGCTTCATCAATTATACTAGAGATGCAATAAAAGGATTAGCAGAACAGATCGAAGCGACCAGCCTAATGGCTTGGCAGAATAGAATCGTGCTAGATGTATTATTAGCAGAAAAGGGTGGGGTTTGTGTGCTATTCGGGTCGATGTGCTGTACATTCATCCCAAATAATACAGCTCCGGATGGATCGGTGACCAAGGCCTTGGTTGGTTTAAACACCCTAGTTCAAGAGTTGGCAGTGAACTCAGGGAGTGGATACTTCTCTGACTAATTGGGTTGACAGTGTGTTTGGAAGATGGAAAAATGTTATAATTATTGTGTTATGGGCTACCTTCACCTGTGTGACTGTGTTAGTTTTGTGCGGATGTGTTTTGATTCCGTGCGGGAAAGTTCTCATTTCTAGGACTCTGGAGAAATCAATGACACTTCAGATGGTACAATATGGACCGATTCTAAGCTCTGACCAGTGGAATGATGAATTCCTGGACCCCGGGTCCAGTGGAGGAATCCGGATCTTTTAATTATGTTGACGAGACAATATTTGATGTTTAGGAGATTTAGGTTATTCATATTTCAATGTATGGACTGTTTTGAAATGACTGCAATGATTGTAATGAAAATCCTGATAAGAAGTGTTCTGATTCTGATGTAGGTTAAAACAGTCACGGGCGTTGATCGTGTGTACATACGTGTATTGGTTTGTCTTATTCCTAGGATATTATTATTCCTAGGAAATTGACATTTCCTTTTAGTGTTTAATGATGGTATGAATTGTTTTGTCATTTTTAGGGTGGATTGTTAGAATTATTATGAATAAATGAATAAACAATTTCCCCATTTCAAATAGAACTGTAACTAAGTAAACCTATACTCTGTTTTATTATATCTGATTAACAATATGAGTTCATAAGGTGGGATTGTGAGACACTGACAAGGAGTAATTAAAGTTAATGAACACCATTCCAACTAGGAAGAAACTAATGGGTTGTGGACTGTGTAAACACATAAGGTAGTTAACCTGTGGTTGAACCTACGGAACTGATCTCTGGGGTTTTTAGATATGACAGTGAGTGCATTCCTAAGTTTTCTGTTAATTAGAACTGTCAGCTCAGTGGTGATCGATAATGTTGAGGGGTCAAAAGTTACCTGGGATGTGTTAGTAAGTTAGAATGAACTTTTCACCTCACTTTGTCCCTGTCAAGAGGAGGGGATTCTGTTAAAACAATGAAATTACGTCATGTTTTGTATATAAACTGTTGCTCGTGGTAACGTGGCAGCGCGCTCCGGGAATAAATTCTGTTACCTATTATTGAAAAGACTGGTCTCCGTCTATTTTATGTAAACAAGAATCTTACAAATTCTCATAAAATAGATGAAGGGTTTTCAATTAATGAAAACACATTGGCATCATTAAATTACAGTAATAGTTTTACACAGTAATAATATATATCAGCCTCAGTCTCAGTGAAATCAGTAGAACTGCTAGGTTTTACACAGGTGTAATTACTCTGGAGTAATACTATATATCTGCCTCTCTCAGTGAAATCAGTAGTACTGCTAGGTTTTACACAGTCAAATGTAACAAATATATATCTGCCTGAAAGGTAGTGGAATGGTAGTGGAATGGTGATGGAATGGTGATGGAATGGTGATGGAATGGTGGTGGAATGGTGATGGAATGGTAAACAGAATGGTAGTGGAATGGTAAACAGAATGGTAATAGAATGGTAAACAGAATGGTAATGGAATGGTAAACAGAATGGTAGTGGAATGGTGATGGAAAACAGGAGTGGAATGGTAAACCCTAGAATGGATCTATGAAGATGGTGTGGTCAGTGGAATGGTAAAATGGTAGTGGAATGGTAAATGTGTATGTGAATGGTAATGGAATGGTAGTGGAATGGTGATGGAATGGATAGTGGAATGGAAATGGTAGTGGAATGGTGATGGAATGGTGTGGAATGGTGATGGAATGGTAGTGGAATGGTAGTGGAATGGTGATGGAATGGTGATGGAATGGTAGTGGAATGGTAGACAGAATGGTAGTGGAATGGTAGATGGAATGGTGATGGAATGGTGATGGAATGGTAGTGGAATGGTAAACAGAATGGTAGTGGAATGGTGATGGAATGGTGATGGAATGGTGAGTGGAATGGTAAACAGAATGGTAGTGGAATGGTGATGGAATGGTAGATGAATGAAATGGTGATGGAATGGTAAACAGAATGTAGTGAAAAGTGGAATGGTAGGAATGGAATGGTAGTGGAATGGTTTGAGATGGAATGGTGATGGAATGGTGATGGAATGGTCATGGAATGGTTTGAGAGGAATGGTAGACTGGAATCACAAACAGAATGGTAGTGGAATGGTGATGGAATCTTTAACTCTCAGGAGTGGTAAACACACAGGTAGGGAGGGTTTGAGAGGATGGTAGACTGGAATGGTGAGGGAATGGTTTGAATAGTATGGTTCACATCCAGACTTAGATGTTATTGTGAGAGGCAGGTTCTCTGTAACTGCTAGATGGAGACTGACAGTATTGTAGAGACAGAGATGTTCCTCTCTGTAACTGCTAGATGGAGACTGACAGTATTGTAGAGACAGAGGTGGCACTCTGTAACTGCTAGATGGAGACTCTCAGGAGACTGACAGTAACAGACAGAGAGACAGAGTTTATGTTCCTCTCTGTAACTGCTAGATGGAGACTGACAGTACAGACAGAGATGTTCCTCTCTGTAACTGCTAGATGGAGACTGACAGTACAGACAGAGATGTTGCTCTCTGTAACTGCTAGATGGAGACTGACAGTACAGACAGAGATGTTGCTCTCTGTAACTGCTAGATGGAGACTGACAGTACAGACAGAGATGTTCCTCTCTGTAACTGCTAGATGGAGACTGACAGTATTGTGTGACTCTTTAGACCTGCAGGGAGTTTGAGGATGGGCAGACTATTATGGTTCCTCCTAGACTCTCAGGCCCAGATGTCAAGCAGAGGCTTTCAGGTCACAGGTCACACACAAAGGGTTTGAGAGGCAGGTTTATGGTTCCTCCTAGACTCTCAGGAGTTAACACACACAGGTCAGGGAGCGTTTGAGAGGCAGGTTTATGGTTCCCCCTAGACTCTCAGGAGTTAACACACACAGCTCAGGGAGGGTTTGAGAGGCAGGTTTATGGTTCCCCCTAGACTCTCAGGAGTTAACACACACAGGTCAGGGAGGGTTTGAGAGGCAGGTTTATGGTTCCCCCTAGACTCTCAGGAGTTAACACACACAGGTCAGGGAGGGTTTGAGAGGCAGGTTTATGGTTCCTCCTAGACTCACAGGAGTTAACACACACAGCTCAGGGAGGGTTTGAGAGGCAGGTTTATGGTTCCCCCTAGACTCTCAGGAGTTAACACACACAGGTCACGGAGGGTTTGAGAGGCAGGTTTATGGTTCCCCCTAGACTCTCAGCTCTGGTTGTGGTTGATTGGTAGTGGTGTGGACAGCTTTGGGTTGTGAGGTGCTGACAACAGTCACCGACAGGGAATTCGTAACAGGAGTACCTTTTCAAGTAAAACTTTAATGTCAAATTAAAACCAAGATGGCTGCTTTAATGCATTACAATATAAACAGCAGGCTATAGTCCTATTTCAATCATACTGGAATCCATTTAACTTGTCCATTCCCTTTGTGTGATTATTCTGATTAAAGCTCAAACGTTAATCTTTTAACCTTGATTAAATAAAACAAATCATTTTCCAGGCTACACATCATCAAATATACTGAGACAAATTACAGATAGTAGCCTACAAGTAGCAAAATAGAAGTCAATTGATTGAACATGAAATGCACCCAATCCAGTACTCAACTGATAAACCATGTGATTCTTTGTTTAGCGGGGATCTTCTGAGTATAACGTGACGCAGGAGGGCAGATAAGTATCTAACGATGCATTTCCCTGCTCTATGCCTGGGCTGAGGCAGGAGGTACATTACAACTGTTTTCAGGTGCAACCTGAATAACCATGGTTTTCCCTGCTCTATGCCTGGGCTGAGGCAGGAGGTACATTACAACTGTTTTCAGGTGCAACCTGAATAACCATGGTTTTCCCTGCTCTATGCCTGGGCTGAGGCAGGAGGTACATTACAACTGTTTTCAGGTGCAACCTGAATAACCATGGTTTTCCCTGCTCTATGCCTGGGCTGAGGCAGGAGGTACATTACAACTGTTTTCAGGTGCAACCTGAATAACCATGGTTTTCCCTGCTCTATGCCTGGGCTGAGGCAGGAGGTACATTACAACTGTTTTCAGGTGCAACCTGAATAACCATGGTTTTCCCTGCTCTATGCCTGGGCTGAGGCAGGAGGTACATTACAACTGTTTTCAGGTGCAACCTGAATAACCATGGTTTTCCCTGCTCTATGCCTGGGCTGAGGCAGGAGGTACATTACAACTGTTTTCAGGTGCAACCTGAATAACCATGGTTTTCCCTGCTCTATGCCTGGGCTGAGGCAGGAGGTACATTACAACTGTTTTCAGGTGCAACCTGAATAACCATGGTTTTCCCTGCTCTATGCCTGGGCTGAGGCAGGAGGTACATTACAACTGTTTTCAGGTGCAACCTGAATAACCATGGTTTTCCCTGCTCTATGCCTGGGCTGAGGCAGGAGGTACATTACAACTGTTTTCAGGTGCAACCTGAATAACGATGGTTTTGGGAAAGAGATTTAACGATGCTCCTATGAAGGTTAACTTTGCCTTAATATGCGGTTGGGAAACTGGTCCCAGATCAGTTCACAGAACATTATATTATTCATTAAATGTGTTTATGTGACCTTCATTTAACTGGTCCCAGATCAGTTCACAGAACATTATATTATTTATTAAATGTGTTTATGTGACCTTCATTTAACTGGGTCAGATAAGAACAAATTCTTCTTTACAATGATGTCCGACACCGGCCAAACCTGGACGACACTGGGCCAAACCTGGACGACGCTGGGCCAAACCTGGACGACGCTGGGCCAAACCTGGACGACGCTGGGCCAAACCTGGACGACGCTGGGCCAAACCTGGACGACGCTGGGCCAAACCTGGACGACGCTGGGCCAAACCTGGGCGAAACCTGGAGCTGGGCCAAACCTGGACGACGCTGGGCCAAACCTGGGCGACGCTGGGCCAAACCTGGGCACTGACGCTGGGCCAAACCTGGCGACACTGGGCCAAACCTGGACGACACTGGGCCAAACCTGGACGACACTGGGCCAAACCTGGACGACGCTGGGCCAAACCTGGACG
>NW_026284986.1:0-6719 GCF_023373465.1 Oncorhynchus keta | reverse complement strand
GAGATGTGGAAGTATTCAAAGAAGCTGAGGCCTGAGTTGTTTGGTCATGGACGCCTCCATCAATTCAGCCTGTAACATCGCCAAGTCCTTCTCTATCAGCTTGGTCTGGAGAGGGAAAGGGGAGGGGAGAAGAGGGGAGAGGGAGAGGGGAGAGGGAGAGGGAGAGAAGAGAAGGAGAGGGAGAAGAGGGGAGAAGAAAGGAGAGGGAGAGGAGAGGAGAGGAAGATTGAGACATTTGAGATCATGGATCAAAGACAAATACAAGCACATGTTGAATTAAAGTGGTTTGTCGGTGTGTTTCAGAAAGGACCAGGTGACCAGGGGGTGACCAGGGTCTGGATGGCTCCTAGTAACAGGGGTGACCAGGGTCTGGATGGCTCCCAGTAACAGGGGTGACCAGGGTCTGGATGGCTCCTAACAGGGGTGACCAGGGTCTGGAGGCTCCTAGTAACAGGGGTGACCAGGGTCTGGATGGCTCCTAGTAACAGGGGTGACCAGGGTCTGGATGGCTCCCAGTAACAGGGGTGACCAGGGTCTGGATGGCTCCTAGTAACAGGGGTGACCAGGGTCTGGATGGCTCCTAGTAACAGGGGTGACCAGGGTCTGATGGCTCCGGCAACAGGAGGACCAGGGTCTGGATGGCTCCCAGTAACAGGGTGACCAGGGTCTGGATGGCTCCTAGTAACAGGGGTGACCAGGGTCTGGATGGCTCCTAGTAACAGGGGTGACCAGGGTCTGGATGGCTCCTAGTAACAGGGGTGACCAGGGTCTGGGTCTGGCTCCCAGTAACAGGGGTGACCAGGGTCTGGATGGCTCCTGTAACAGGGGTGACCAGGGTCTGATGGCAGTAACAGGGGTGACCAGGGTCTGGATGGCTCCTAGTAACAGGGGTGACCAGGGTCTGGATGGCTCCCAGTAACAGGGGTGACCAGGGTCTGGATGGCTCCTAGTAACAGGGGTGACCAGGGTCTGGATGGCTCCCAGTAACAGGGGTGACCAGGGTCTGGATGGCTCCTAGTAACAGGGGTGACCAGGGTCTGGATGGCTCCCAGTAACAGGGGTGACCAGGGTCTGGATGGATCCTGGAAGGTTAAGTGGTTTGTCCCAGTAACAGGGGTGACCAGGGTCTGGATGGATCCTAGTAACAGGGGTGACCAGGGTCTGGATGGCTCCTAGTAACAGGGGTGACCAGGGTCTGGATGGCTCCCAGTAACAGGGGTGACCAGGGTCTGGATGGCTCCCAGTAACAGGGGTGACCAGGGTCTGGATGGCTCCTAGTAACAGGGGTGACCAGGGTCTGGATGGCTCCTAGTAACAGGGGTGACCAGGGTCTGGATGGCTCCTAGGAAGGTGAAGTGGTTTGTCGGTGTGTGTTTCAGTAACAGGGGTGACCAGGGTCTGGATGGCTCCCAGTAACAGGGGTGACCAGGGTCTGGATGGCTCCTAGTAACAGGGGTGACCAGGGTCTGGATGGCTCCCAGTAACAGGGGTGACCAGGGTCTGGATGGCTCCCAGTAACAGGAGTGACCAGGGTCTGGATGGCTCCCAGTAACAGGGGTGACCAGGGTCTGGATGGCTCCCAAGGTGAAGTGGTTTGTCGGGGTGATTCCCATGGGTGACCAGGGTCTGGATGGCTCCCAGTAACAGGGGTGACCAGGGGTCTGGATGGCTCCTAGTAACAGGGGTGACCAGGGTCTGGATGGCTCCCAGTAAACAGGGTGACCAGGGTCTGGATGGCTCCCAGTAACAGGGGTGACCAGGGTCTGGATGGCTCCCAGTAACAGGGGTGACCAGGGTCTGGATGGCTCCCCAGTAACAGGGGTGACCAGGGTCTGGATGGCTCCCAGTAACAGGGGTGACCAGGGTCTGGATGGCTCCTAGTAAGGGGTGACCAGGGTCTGGATGGTTCCTAGTAACAGGGGTGACCAGGGGCCTGGATGGTTCCTAGTAACAGGGGTGACCAGGGTCTGGATGGCTCCCAGTAACAGGGGTGACCAGGGTCTGGATGGCTCCTAGTAACAGGGGTGACCAGGGTCTGGATGGCTCCCAGTAACAGGGGTGACCAGGGTCTGGATGGCTCCTAGTAACAGGGGTGACCAGGGTCTGGATGGCTCCTAGTAACAGGGGTGACCAGGGTCTGGATGGCTCCCTAGTAACAGGGTCTGACCAGGGTCTGGATGGCTCCCAGTAACAGGGGTGACCAGGGTCTGGATGGGGTCTCCCTAGTAACAGGGGTGACCAGGGTCTGGATGGCTCCCAGTAACAGGATGGCTTTGTCCGCGTGTGTTTCAGTAACAGGGGTGACCAGGGTCTGGATGGCTCCCCAGTAACAGGGTGACCAGGGTCTGGATGGCTCCTAGTAACAGGGGTGACCAGGGTCTGGATGGCTCCTAGTAACAGGGGTGACCAGGGTCTGGATGGCTCCCAGTAACAGGGGTGACCAGGGTCTGGTGGCTTAGTAACAGGGGTGACCAGGGTCTGGATGGCTCCTAGTAACAGGGGTGACCAGGGTCTGGATGGCTCCCAGTAACAGGGGTGACCAGGGTCTGGGATGGGGTCTGGATGGCTCCCAGTAACAGGGGTGACCAGGGTCTGGATGGCTCCCAGTAACAGGGGTGACCAGGGTCTGGATGGCTCCCAGTAACAGGGGTGACCAGGGTCTGGATGGCTCCTAGTAACAGGGGTGACCAGGGTCTGGATGGCTCCCAGTAACAGGGGTGACCAGGGTCTGGATGGCTCCTAGTAACAGGGGTGACCAGGGTCTGGATGGCTCCTAGTAACAGGGGTGACCAGGGTCTGGATGGCTCCTAGTAACAGGGACCAGTGACCAGGGTCTGGATGGCTCCCAGTAACAGGGGTGACCAGGGTCTGGATGGCTCCCAGTAACAGGGGTGACCAGGGTCTGGATGGCTCCTAGTAACAGGGGTGACCAGGGTCTGGATGGCTCCTAGTAACAGGGGTGACCAGGGTCTGGATGGCTCCCAGTAACAGGGGTGACCAGGGTCTGGATGGCTCCTAGTAACAGGGGTGACCAGGGTCTGGATGGCTCCCAGTAACAGGGGTGACCAGGGTCTGGATGGCTCCCAGTAACAGGGGTGACCAGGGTCTGGATGGCTCCCAGTAACAGGGGTGACCAGGGTCTGGATGGTTCCTAGTAACAGGGGTGACCAGGGTCTGGATGGCTCCAAGGAAGGTGAAGTGGATGGTCGGTGTGGGTTGCAGTAACAGGGGTGACCAGGGTCTGGATGGCTCCCAGTAACAGGGGTGACCAGGGTCTGGATGGCTCCTAGTAACAGGGGTGACCAGGGTCTGGATGGCTCCAAGGAAGGTGAAGTGGTTTGTAACAGGGGTGACCAGGGTCTGGATGGCTCCTAGTAACAGGGGTGACCAGGGTCTGGATGGCTCCCCAGTAACAGGGGTGACCAGGGCCTGGATGGCTCCCAGTAACAGGGGTGACCAGGGTCTGGATGGCTCCCAGTAACAGGGGTGACCAGGGTCTGGATGGCTCCTAGTAACAGGGGTGACCAGGGTCTGGATGGCTCCCATAGGGGTGACCAGGGTCTGGATGGCTCCCAGTAACAGGGGTGACCAGCCCCTGGATGGCTCCTAGGAAGCCCTGGTCAATCTCCAGCATCTATTCTAATACTCTGCAATTCTAACATAAAGGACAGTTTAAACCCATTATTTCATCTTTCCTGTCTGGTTATTCTTTCTAGCACCAGGGGGCAGTATTCCCCATGTTTACACTACAGTCCATCTAGCACCAGGGGGCAGTATTCCCCATGTTTACACTACAGTCCATTCTTCTAGCACCAGGGGCAGTATTCCCCATGTTTACACTACAGTCCATTCTTCTAGCACCAGGGGGCAGTATTCCCCATGTTTACACTACAGTCCATTCTTCAAGCACCAGGGGGCAGTATGTCCATGTTTACACTACAGTCCATTATTCTACCAATAGGGGGCAGTATTCCCCATGTTTACACTACAGTCCATTCTAGCAATAGGGGGCAGTATTCCCCATGTTTACACTACAGTCCATTCTTCTACCAACAGGGGGCAGTACATTTACATTACATTTAAGTCATTTTCTGTTAGCAGACGCTCTTATCCAGAGCGACTTACAAATTATTCCCCATGTTTACACTACAGTCCATTCTTCTAGCACCAGGGGGCAGTATTCCCCATGTTTACACTACAGTCCATTCTTCTAGCAATAGGGGGCAGTATGTCCATGTTTACACTACAGTCCATTCTTCTAGCACCAGGGGGCAGTATTCCCCATGTTTACACTACAGTCCATTATTCTACCAACAGGGGGCAGTAATTCCCATGTTTACACTACAGTCCATTCTTCTACCAACAGGGGGCAGTAATTCCCCATGTTTACACTTCTACCAACAGGGGGCAGTATTCCCATGTTTACACTACAGTCCATTCTTCTACCAACAGGGGGCAGTAATTCCCCATGTTTACACTTCTACCAACAGGGGGCAGTATTCCCATGTTTACACTACAGTCCATTCTTCTAACACCAAGGGGCAGTATTCCCCATGTTTACACTACATTCCACCTCCTCGTTCTCCTAAACCCCAGAGCAGAGTACTGGCACCTCTTATAGAATATTATCTCTGAAATATCATGAGTACCAGCCCCCATTTATGATGAGTACCAGTCCCCTTTAATCATGAGTACCAGCCCTCATTTTATCATGAGTACCAACCCCCATCTTATCATGAGTACCAGCCCCCTTTTTATCATGAGTACTAATCTCCTTTATCATGAGTACCAGCCCCCATCTTATGATGAGTACCAGTCCCCTTTTATCATGAGTACCAGCCCCATTTATCATGAGTACCAGCCCCCTTTTATCATGAGTACTAATCTCCTTTATCATGAGTACCAGCCCCCATCTTATGATGAGTACCAGTCCCCTTTTATCATGAGTACCAGCCCCATTTATCATGAGTACCAGCCCCCTTTTATCATGAGTACCAGCCCCATTTATCATGAGTACCAGTCCCCTTTTATCATAAGTACCAGTCCCCTTCTATCATGAGTACCAGTCCCCTTTTATCATGAGTATCAACCCCCATTTTATCATGAGTACCAGCCCCATTTTATGATGAGTACCAGCCCCCATTTTATCATGAGTACCAGCCCCCATTTTATCATGAGTACCAGCCCCCTTTTATCATGAGTACCAGTCCCCTTTTATCATGAGTACCAGCCCCCATTTTATCATGAGTACCAGCCCCCATTTTATCATGAGTACCAGCCCCCATTTTATCATGAGTACCAGCCCCCATTTTATCATGAGTACCAGTCCCCTTTTATCATGAGTACCAGTCCCATTTTATCATGAGTACCAGTCCCCTTTTATCATGAGTACCAGCCCCCTTTTATCATGAGTACCAGCCCCCATTTTATCATGAGTACCAGCCCCCTTTTATCATGAGTACCAGTCCCCTTTTTATCATGAGTACCAGCCCCCTTTTCTGTCCACTTCAACCATCACCTCATTGTCCCTGGCCGTGTAAATGTCCCTGGCCATGTCCCTGTCCGTGTCCCTGGCCCTGTCCCTGTCCGTGTCCCTGGCCGTGTCCCTGGCCCTGTCCGTGTCCCTGGCCGTGTCCCTGGCCGTGTCCCTGGCCCTGTCAGTGTCCCTGCACGTGTCCCTGGCCGTGTCCGTGTCCCCCCGAATCGTGTCCCTAGCCGTGTCCGTGTCCCTGTCCGTGTCCCTGGCCGTGTCCCTGTCCGTGTCCCTGGCCGTGTCCCTGTCCGTGTCCCTGGCCCTGTCCGTGTCCCTGTCCCTGTCCGTGTCCCTGGCCCTGTCAGTGTCCCTGTCCGTGTCCCTGGCCGTGTCCCTGTCCGTGTCCCTGTCCGTGTCCCTGTCCCCTGGCCCTGTCCGTGTCCCTGGCCGTGTCCGTGTCCCTGTCCGTGTCCCTGTCCCTGTCCGTGTCCCTGTCCGTGTCCCTGGCCCTGTCCGTGTCCCTGGCCCTGTCCGTGTCCCTGTCCGTGTCCCTGGCCCTGTCCGTGTCCCTGTCCGTGTCCCTGGCCCTGTCCCTGTCCCTGTCCGTGTCCCTGTCCGTGTCCCTGTCCGTGTCCCTGTCCGTGTCCCTGGCCCTGTCCCTGTCCGTGTCCCTGGCCCTGTCCGTGTCCCTGGCCCTGTCCGTGTCCCTGGCCGTGTCCCTGTCCGTGTCCCTGTCCGTGTCCCTGGCCCTGTCCGTGTCCCTGTCCGTGTCCCTGTCCGTGTCCCTGTCCGTGTCCCTGTCCGTGTCCCTGGCCCTGTCCGTGTCCCTGGCCCTGTCCGTGTCCCTGGCCCTGTCCGTGTCCCTGGCCGTGTCCCTGGCCGTGTCCCTGTCCCTGTCCGTGTCCCTGTCCGTGTCCCTGTCCCTGTCCGTGTCCCTGTCCGTGTCCCTGTCCGTGTCCCTGTCCGTGTCCCTGGCCGTGTCCCTGTCCGTGTCCCTGTCCCTGGTCCGTGTCCCTGTCCGTGTCCCTGTCCGTGTCCCTAGCCGTGTCCCTAGCCGTGTCCCTGGCCGTGTCCCTGTCCCGTGTCCCTGTGCCGTGTCCCTGTCCGTGTCCCTGTCCGTGTCCCTGGCCGTGTCCCTGGCCCTGTCCGTGTCCCTGTCCGTGTCCCTGGCCGTGTCCCTGTCCGTGTCCCTGGCCGTGTCCCTGTCCCTGTCCGTGTCCCTGGCCGTGTCCCTGGCCCTGTCCCT
>NW_026284985.1:5000-12455 GCF_023373465.1 Oncorhynchus keta | reverse complement strand
TATATACCAGTATTGGTGCACGGACCGGTTTTGTTTTTTTACTTTCCTATAACGGTATTTGAATGTTTGGTTTGTTAAATGTGATACGCCGTGTGTAATGTCCATTTGTATAGTTTACTCCACTACTGGAGTCATCCCTTTCTGCTCTCTCTCTCTCCATGCCACTTTTCACGCAGACCTAGTCCCATCCCCTGTCACTCAAGGAGCGCATTTGTTGTTGCTTGACCACGAGACACTTTCGCTCAGTCTGCATGGTCGATGCAGCACATACAACAACTTGGATCCACAAGTGTTCTATAATTACAATATTAGTTTGTGTTTCTTACATCTGCAAACAGTTTGTATTTTCTTAGCAAGTTAAGCTAAATCGTTGCTAAATGCTAATAGCTGGCTGGCTCGCTAACTAGCTAATAAAAGTACTGAGTCCGAGCAAACGTAACTAGCTAATGCAGCCTGATACCAGTACTGGTGGAGGCCTAAATCAGCATGTTGTTTGTTCAACTGTATTGTAATATTAATATGTGTAAACATACTGAATTGTAATTGGATGCATTTTACCGCCATATCATACTGTGCTATGATTGGTTAAGACCACCCAAATGGTTAGGTCATGGGCAGTTTGATCCTGGTTGGCGATCTGTGAACATGCCAGTTATAGCTAGCTAATAAAGAGCTACGTTAAGAAATATCCTCTAGTACTGCATTTTATTATTTTGTACAAAGTGTGCAAAACAAGACATGGTGTCAGAGTAAAAGGTCTTACAAGATGGATTTTTTCTGGAGTTCCTTCACCTCGAATGGACTGGGAGTCTACAAACTTGGTGTAAGTACAAACAGCCTGTGGAGCAAATGTTCACGGGTCCTCTGAAGGACAGAGAAGAGGAAAAATGCAGCTACTTGCTCCTCTGGATCGGTGAAAAGGAGAGATATTTACAACACATGGACACTTACCGTGGCTGAATGAAAGGTACTGAAAACAGACTACGATTGTTTTGAAGGATATGTTGGGGCCGAAGACGAAAGTACGATTTTCGCCGGTACAAATTCCATGAGAAAGCATGAGGAGCTAGCGAGTAATTTTGAACAGTTTGTGACAGAGCTGCGTCTGCTTGTGAAAGACTGTGATTATGCAAACAAGGATGATGGTCAGGACCTGTATTTGGAATACACTCACCGCGAGTGAGAGAGAAACTTATGAATGTTGGGTCTGAGGTAACGCTGGATGTGCTTATCGACATAGCCAGATCTCAGGAGCGAGCACAGGCTCAGATGAAAACCATTTGGAGTGGCAGCATGAGCTAATCACGTGAGCAAGCAGTGCACGCAGTCAGGCAGACAAAAGCACACCTCCGGTGCACAGAGAGCGTGTTTTAGAACAGAGAGAAAACATAACTCCAAAACAGAGCGACACAGACTCAAAACACCCAAAACATGTGGATATTGTGGATACAAAGTGCATGGCGAACAAGGAAATTGCCCAGCTAGCGGCAAACAGTGTACTAAATGTGAAAATGGAACGAGTTTACAAAGTGTGCAGAGCTTACATGGAAAAACAGTACACACAGTGAGTGAAGATGAAATGTCAATCAAAGAGTCAAACGCTGATGAACTGTTTATTGATTCAGTGACACAAAAAAGTCAAATATCATAGAAAGAGCAAGCCTTTGCTGACATTGAGATGGGAACACAAGGCACAAAGCAAAAGTTCAAACAGACACTGGTGCAATAAGCAAACATTATCTCTGAATAAGTACCACAGCTGGACATCTGAATGCGAGCTACAGCCCACCACACGCAGACTGACTGGTTAGGTGGCTTAACAGCTCCCAGTAAAAGGCACATGCACTTTCAAATGCAAATACAAGTGACATGATTTTGGACTTTTTATGTTGTTGACACTAGAGCACCTGCAGTGCTAGGTCTTAAAGCATGTTTAGACATGGACCTCATCAAGCTAGTTTTATCAGTGACAGCACCAGTAGAGACAGACGTGATGTACTAGAGGAGTTTGCTGATGTTTTTACAGGAATGTCTCTCTCCCATTCTAAAACGTGCTCTGTGCACCGGAGGTGTGCTTGATGTCTGCCTCACTGCGTGCACTTGTTCACGTTATTCCCAGGAGAATGTACCAGACGCAACCCCTGTGGTTTACCCACCGAGAAAGATTCCCCCTTTGCTCTCCTTGCCCGTCTGAAGAAAGAGTTGGAGAGCATGGAGCAATCGACATAGTCACCAAGGTTACAGAACCGACTGACTGGGTAAACGTCTAGTGGTGGTGGAGAAACCACTCACAAGCAAGCTCCTGAATATGTCTCACCCAAGAGACTTGAACAAGGCTATCAAACGCCCCCATTATCCTTTACCGACGCTAGATGGCATCACACACAAGCTAGGGAACACACTACTTCAGTGTCATGGACGCTAGATCAGGCTACTGGGCTATCAAGCTCATAGAAGAGTCATCTAAGCTCACAACATTCAACACACCGCTTGGATGCTACAGGTTCCGTCGCCTGCCTTTTGGGATTATCTCAGCCCAAGACGACTTTCATCGAAAAGATCGACGGTGCACGGGCCTTGATGCAATTGTGGACAACATCCTTGTCTATGGTCGAACCAAAGAGGAGCACGACCGAAACCTAGAGAGGAGTCCGGCTCAACCCCGAGAAGAGCACAGTCGGCGCTACAGAGGTCAGCTACTTCGGACATCTTCTCACAGTGACTGGAATCAAGCCACAGATTCACAGAAGATCTTAGCCATAAAAGAAATGGAGCCACCAAAGAACCGTGCAGAGCTGGAAACAGTACTTGGCATGGTCAACTACTTAGCCAAGTTAGCCTCTCCAATGCTAATGCACCCTCGGCCAACTGCTAAAGCAGTCCAGTGACTTTCTGGGATAAGCAACACGGCATTGCTTTCCAGAATGTGAAAGACTTGATCACGAGAGAACCAGGGACCAATCCTGCCTTGCGACAAAGAGCTCAAGACTCCAAGTGACGCGATTGAAGCATGGACAGGTGTAGTGCTACTGCAAGAAAGAAAGCCCATCGGCACGCTTCCAAATCTCTCAGACTGTGAAATCGACTACGCTCAAATCGAAAAGGAGCTCTACGCCATTTTGTTCGGATGTAAACGTTTCCATCAGTACATATATGGACGACAAGTCATTGTGGGAATCAGACCACAAGCCCTTGAGTCAATTATGAGGAAACGACTCAGCCGCAGCCCCACCAAGGCTACAGAGAATGATCCTTCAACTACAAAAATGTGACTTCACAATCACTCACCATCCAGGCAAAGACATCCCTGTCACAGACACACTCTCCAGGAAGTGTCTTACCTATAAGGACAGCAGCCTCCGTGAAGGCATGGGACATGCAAGTGCACACAGTGTACAGCAACTTAGTGACACAGTTAGTGACACAAAACGGAAGGAGATCCAAGCAGAAACAGAAAAGGACACACAACTCACACAGCTGAGGAAAGTCATACAGGATGGATGGCCTGAGGAGAGGAGAAAATGCCTCAGAGCGTCTCAGAATTTGTAACCATCGTGATGAACTATCACAGATCAACGGAATACTTTTTCAAAGGAGAGAAAATAATTTATTCCTACCAGTCTCAGAGAAGAGATTTTGACAAAGATCCATGCTGGACACATGGGCATGGAAAAGTGCAAACAGAGAGCACGGGACATTTTGTTTTGGCCTGGAGTGTGGAAATTAATAGAGGACATTGTTGGTAAATGCGCCATATGTCTTGAACGACGCCCTCCAAACACCAAAGAGCCAATGTTACCTCACTGTATCCCAGACCGAACCTGGCAGGTCGTGGGCAACCGATCTGTTCACCTGGAACAACGAGGACTACATTGTAACAGTGGATACTTCAAACTCAACAAGCTTCACAGCACCACATCTGCAGCTGTGATACACAAGCTGAAAGCAGCCTTTGCCAGGCATGGCATTGTAGAGACTTTTAATATCTGACAATGGGCCCTGTTACAAATCATAATGAGTTTGAATCCTTCACAAAAAGCATGGGAGTTTACACATGTCACCACAAGCCCACATTACCCTCAAAGTAATGGACTTGCTGAAAAATCTGTGCAGATTGCTAAATCACTCCATGGAGAAAGCAAAAGCAGACGAGAGACCCCTACCTCAGTCTCCTTGAATACCGCAACACTCCAGTTGACAACTTCAAATCACCAGCCCAGCTGTTGATGAGCTGTTGATGAGCCGCAGACTTCGCTCAATCCTTCCCAGCACCAACCAGCAGTTGCAACCTGAGGTCATCAGCTACAAGGAAATGCATGAAAAACGTGCAGAGACAACAACAAAAGCGATACTACGACAGGTCAGCTAGACCACTGCCACCACTGATCGACGGAGAGTCCGTTAGAATCCAGGAGCATGGCCTCTGGAAGCCAGCAGTCGTCATCTAGCCAGCTGACACTGAACGTTCATATCACGTGGCCTCTGGGAAGCCACCGCAGAAGGAGCGGTGTACCGCAGTCGTCACCTACTGAACACAAAAGAACAACACACTGATGAGATGAACTGTCCCTTGAAAGAGAACGTGATGGACTAAACACACACAGCACAACATACACCATACTTACCTGCAACACCACAAGAACTGTTGACTGACACAGAAGCATGCTCAGCATCATATCGCACAAGGTCAGGAAGAGAGATCAAGCCCAGAGCTGTCTTAGACCTGTGAAATGTCAAAGGTGTAGGCGATCGCTGCCCTAAAAGAATTCCAGACTGTAAACTTGTTATTGAAAGTTCACTTGAAATGCTTTGGTATTGTATTTGTTTGAAATGTTGAGATGTTATTTCTACAGTGGAAGCTGAGTTGCTGAGAATCCCTTGTTTGAAAAGTAACAGTATGTTGGATTATTGTTTCAGAGTCTATGTTGATTCAGTTAGTGTAGTATGCAATATAAATGGGTACCTACCTTGAGTTCAAACTTCAGAGCATGTATTCAAAAGAAACGCTTAGAATATGTAAACATTTTTCTTTTGTTTTAAAAGAAGGGGGATGTAATATGTGTAAACATACTGAATTGTAATTGGATGTATTTTACCGCCATACTGTGCTATGATTGGTTACGACCACCCAAATGGTTAGGTCATGGTCAGTTTATCCTGGTTGGCGATACTTGAACATGCCAGTTATAGCTAGCTAATAAAGAGCTGCGTTAAGAAATATCCTGTAGTACTACATTTGATTATTTTGTACAAAGTGTGCAAAACAAGACAAGTATCTTATCAAATAGGAATAGGTGAGGCATGAATATGTTGCCTACATGAATAAAGATTTAATGTAGCCAAAGTTTATAGGGTCCCCTAGGAAAACATGGACCATCACTTTGGTTCCTACCCTGTCACAATTACTCCTCCATGGCATTTTCATTTGTTGTCATGTCAAACAACACTGTATTCAAAGTGCCCACTATTATTTATATTCTAACTATAGAGTTAGAATAAAACATTCTATTTCCATGATTCCAAACATTCAAGTTTTTGTTATCTAAATCGCAGTTGCAACGTTTGGTTAAAAATAAGGCCTAGTTTTTTTTTTGCCCATATAGTGGCAGTGGAAATTATCTAAAATGAGTGCAGGAAATGCAGAAATTGATGGAAATGCAGGAAATAATTTTAGGTTGAAGTTGATTTGAACAGTATTAAACAATCAGAATGGAGAAAGACCCATTGAAATAAATGTAGAATATATGTGTTGCCACCCTAGGCTCATGCACTACTCATAACGCAAATGTAGAACTTTTCTACATCAAAAACTTAAAATACTGTCAAATTTGGAAAATACCATGATATATTTTGGCCATATCGCCCAGCCCTAATTTATATACAAATCTCTGGTAACAGTCCATTTTCTTTACATGGAGGGGGAGAGCATGATGCTCGTGAATTTGTGCGTCCCATGTTGTGTAAATTGTAACGATGAATCGAACCACGACTTAGCCTAATTATTGTTTTCTGTGTGTTTCACATTGCCAACCACACAGAGTCATGGCACAAAGTAGGCTATTTACCGTGCGTTGATGATAACTGAACAGCAAGTGTGACTAGTTTATAAAAAAGTGTCGTCTGACTGAAATAAAGTCTTAACTCCCATATCCCTTTGCCATTCATAAATATAACCACGTTGCATGATTTATGTCCGTGGAATCATATTGGGACAAGTATACCTTTCCTAAGATGTCGGGGTTTGCCAGACAGTGACGCTAAAATTTGTGACGTCTCGTCAGTGAAGCCTAACCAATCGCATCCGTGAGAGAGACGTTCATTTGGCTCTCTATTTTGCAAGTTACTGGTAGGCCTAGGCTGTTTGGGATTATTTGCAGTGCAGATATCGTTCTGAAAACATTCAATGAAGATGGTGAATCATTACTGCAGGAACAATGGGCAGTGGAGAACCTTTATTCTGATCCAAAAATGATAATTAGGCTTCATGGACTCCATGCATTAAAACGGAATTCAACAATATTCAAAAATGTATTGAATCATCTAAATGTATTGAATATTCATAAGACATGAAGAGAATGCATCAGTGATTCGTATTTCCTGCAACTTTGTGAATGAGGCCACGAGAATGCCCCTGTGTGTGGCTGTTAGTGATGATCAGGGGTGCAACTTTCACTGGGGATGGGGGGGACATGCTGGTTGAGACAATGCCAAGAGTGTGCAAAGCTGTCATCAAGGCAAAGGGTGGCTACTTTGAAGAATATAAAATGTATTTTGATTTGTCTTTTTGGCTAGAAAATAGTAAATATAAAGAAAAACCCTTGAATGAGTAGGTGTGTCCAAACTTTTGACTGGGTATACAGTTGAAGTCGGAAGTTTACATACACTTAGGTTGAGTCATTAACTCATTTTTCAACCACACCACAAATGTCTTGTTAACAAACTATAGTTTTGCAAGTCGGTTAGAAATCTACTTTGTGCATGACAAGTCATTTTTCCAACAATTGTTTACAGACAGGTCATTTCACTTATAATTCACTATATCACAATTCCAGTGGGTCAGAAGTTTACATGCATACACTAAGTTGACTGTGCCTTTAAACAGCTTGGAAAAATTCCAGAAAATTATGTCATGGCTTTAGAAGCTTCTGATAGGCTAATTGACATCATTTGAGTCAATTGAGGTGTACATGTGGATGTATGTCAAGGCCTACCTTCAAACTCAGTGTCTCTTTGCTTGACATCATGGGAAAATCAAAAGAAATCAGCCAAGACCTAAGGGGGGATTATTCATCCTTGGGAGTAATTTCCAAACGCCTGAAGGTACCACATTCATCTGTACAAACAATAGTACGCAAGTATAAACACCATGGGACCACACAGCCGTCATACTGCTCAGAAGGAGACGCGTTCTGTCTCCTAGAGATGAAAGTACTTTGGTGCGAAAAGTGCAAATCA
>NW_026284985.1:0-2500 GCF_023373465.1 Oncorhynchus keta | reverse complement strand
GTCATTAGTGACTGTCGTTAGGGACTCTCGTTAGTGTGGGACACTGAATGGACACGGCACTGCAGCCATCTTAAATCCTGCCCAGCTCTCAGTTCCCAGGCACTGGGAATAGAATAGAGGCAGTCTTGGGAGGGTTGCCAAGCATGTTCCCCAAACCCCATCCCTTGGTGCATGGCCCAAATCCTGCTATAGCATACACATGTGAACGTACTCCTCTCTCTCTCTCTCCCGGTCTCGCAATCATTCACTCACTCTAGGGCTGTCCCCGACTAAAATAAATCTTTGTCGGCTGAGAGTCGGCTGTTCTTTCAACCAAGCGATTGGTCAACATTTTTAAACGTGTATTTTTCCATATATAAACACACCCTATGTTTGAATAAAATCAGCTATATGTAGGCTACTGAGCTTGCTGATGCTTTAAGCACCGCGATTAAAAGTTAAGACACACAAATTAGACTCCAGTTACACAATAAATGTTCCTTTTGTTCCATAAAGATTGTTTTTATATCCAAAACACATCTGTTTGTTTGTCGCGTTATGTTCAGAAATCCACAGGAAAGAGCGGTCACGACAACGCAGACAAATTCCAAATAGTTTCCGTAATGTCCACAGAAACATGTCAAACGTTTTTTATAATCAATCCTCAGGTTGTTTTTAAAATATATAATCAATAATATATCAACCGCAACAGTCTTGTTCAGTAGGAGAGGGAACGGCAATGGCTGCCCAAACTCTGTTGCGCGAAGCAAAACTCGTGCGAACACTTGACACGATGTTATCGTTCTGGCTCATTTTCAAAATAATAGCCTGAAACTATGTCTGAATACTGTGTTGACACCTTGAGGAAGCAATAGGAAAAGGAATCTGGTTGATATCCCTTTAAATGGAGCAAAGGGAGGCTATGGAACATGGAGTTTTCAAAATAGAAGCAACTTCCTGGTTTGATTTTCCTCGGGGTTTCGCCTGCAATATCAGTTCTGTTATACTCACAGACAATATTTTGACAGTTTTGCAAATTTTAGAGTGTTTTCTATCCAATACTACTAATAATATGCATATATTAGCAACTGAGACTGAGGAGCTGGCCGTTTACAATGGGCACCTTTTCATCCAAGCTACTCAATACTGCCCTGCAGCCATAAGAAGTTAACCTAATAAAAACAGTTATGTAGGAATGGTGTTTGTGCAATAGGCCTAATACATTATCACAGCATATTGGCTATATGCCTGGCCTTGACAATATCATTCTTCTCAGATCATATTACACTGAACAATAAATATAAATGCAACATGTAAAGTGTTGGTCCCATGTTTCTTGAGCTGAATAAAATATTTCAGAAATGTTCCATATGCACAAAAAGCTTTTTCCTTCAAATTTTGTGCACAAATTTGTTTACATCCCTGTTAGTGAGCATTTCTCCTTTGCCAAGATAATCCATCCACCTGACAGGTGTGGCATATCAATAAGCTGATTAAACAACATGATCATTACACAGGTGCACCTTGTGCGGCCATTTTAAAATGTGCAGTTTTGTCACGGAACACAATGCCACAGATGTCTCAAGTTTTGAGGAAGCATGCAATTGGCATGCTAACTACAGGAGCTGTTGCCAGATCATTTTATGTTAATTTCTCTACCGTAAGCTGCCTCCAATGTCGTTTTAGAGAATTTGGCAGTACTTCCAACCGGCCTCACAACCCTAGACCACTTGTAACCACACCAGCCCAGGACAACCACATCTGGTTTCTTCGCCTGCAGGATCGTCTGAGACCAGCCACCTGGACAGCTGATGAAACTGTGGGTTTGCACAGCCGAAGAATTTCTGCACAAACTGTCAGAAGCCGTCTCAGGGAAGCTCATCTGCTTGCTCGTTGTCCCAACCAGGGTCTTGACCTGACTGCAGTTCGGCGTCATAACCAACTTCAGTGTGCAAATGCTTACCTTCGATGGCCACTGGAATGCTGAGGTGTACTTCTTAATGGATGAATCCGGGTTTCAACTGTAGGTGCAGATAGCAGACAGCATGTATGGCGTCGTGTGGGGTGAGCGGTTTGCTTATGTCAACATTGTGAACAGAGTGCACCATGATGGCAGTGGGATTATCGTATGGGAAGGCATAAACTAAGGACAATGAACGCAATTGCATTTTAACAATGGCCATTTGAAAGTACCGAGATACCGTGACGAGATCCTGAGGCCCATTGTCATGCCATTCACCACCATCACCTTATGTTTCAGAATGAAAATGGCCCCATTTGCAAGGATCTGAACACAATTCCCGGAGCTGAAAATGTCCCAGTTCTATCATGGCCTGCATGCTCACTCACCAGATGTTACCTATTGAGCATGTTTGGGATGCTCTGGATTAGAGGTCGACCGATTATGATTTTTCAACGCCGATACCGATTATTGGATGACCCACAGAAAAAGCCGATACCGATTTAATCGGCCGGTTTTTAAAATGTGTATATATATATATATATATATACACACATTTTT
>NW_026284984.1:0-37694 GCF_023373465.1 Oncorhynchus keta | reverse complement strand
TTTCTCATCCCAAATGGGCCCCTGTTCCCTTTAGAGCCCTATGGTCACTGGTCAAAAGTAGTGAACTATACAGGGAACAGGGCAACTTTCTAGTGTGTATTATCCATATGCTTGCTGGTCTCTCAGTAGATGAGGAGTAGCTAGCTAGCTAGCTAACCGAAGTACATTTACATTTAAGTCATTTAGCAGACGCTCTTATCCAGAGCGACTTACAAATTGGTGCATTCACCTTATGACATCCAGTGGAAGAGCCACTTTACAATAGTGCATCTAAAGTACCTCCCTCACACCACTTTATGTAACCTCGATACATAACGAGCACACGGTCTCTCTCTCCTTAAACGCTTAAACCCTCCACATCAGCATACTACTTAAAGTATATAGGGCATACTTTAACCCACTTGGTGTATCCCAAATGAGCGCTCTATTCCCTATACAGTGCACTATGGGCCCTGATAATAAGTAGTGCACTATATAGGGAATAGGGTTGTATTTTGGGAGGTGGCCAGTGTGCTTATAGTATGCCCTGTACTTTAAGTAGTATGCTGATGTGGAGAGTTTAGCCCACAGCATCCATCGTATATCCTCCGGGGTATTTGGATAAAAACTCACGTGGGTCTGTAGAACATCTTAACCTGTGTTCCAGGAGGATAGAACACATTTATTTGAAGTGCATCTTATGAAGGCTTCATAAGGCTTCGTAAGGCCTGGATGTAGGCCTGTAAGGCCTGGATGTAGGCTTCGTAAGGCCTGGATGTAGGCTTCAGTAAGGCCTCGATGTAGGCTTCGTGAAGGCCTCGATGTAGGCTCGTAAGGCCTCGATGTAGGCTTCGTAAGGCCTCGATGTAGGCTTCAGTAAGGCCTCGATGTAGGCTTCAGTAAGGCCTCGATGTAGGCTTCGTAAGGCCTCGATGTAGGCTTCTGTAAGGCCCCGATGTAGGCTTCGTAAGGCCTGGATGTAGGCTTCATAAGGCCTGGATGTAGGCTTCGTAAGGCCTCGATGTAGGCTTCACAAGGCCTGGATGTAGGCTTCGTGAGGCACTATGTAGACACTTCACATATAACTACACTCTAACCACTAGGCTACCTGCCTCCTCTACACTCTGACCACTAGGCTACCCTGCCTCCTCTACACTCTAACCACTAGGCTACCCTGCCGCCCCTACACTCTAACCACTAGGCTGCCTGCCGCCTCTACACTCTAACCACTAGGCTACCCTGCCGCCTCTGCACTCTAACCACTAGGCTACCTGCCTCCTCTACACTCTGACCACTAGGCTACCCTGCCTCCTCTACACTCTAACCACTAGGCTACCCTGCCGCCTCTACACTCTAACCACTAGGCAACCTGCCACCTCTACACTCTAACCACTAGGCTACCCTGCCTCCTCTACACTCTAACCACTAGACTACCTGCCTCCTCTGCACTCTAACCACTAGGCTACCCTGCCGCCTCTACACTCTAACCACTAGGCAACCTGCCACCTCTACACTCTAACCACTAGGCTACCCTGCCGCCTCTACACTCTAACCACTAGGCTACCCTGCCTCCTCTACACTCTAACCACTAGGCTACCTGCCTCCTCTACACTCTAACCACTAGACTACCTGCCTCCTCTACACTCTAACCACTAGGCTACCCTGCCGCCTCTACCCTCTAACCACTAGGCTACCCTGCCGCCTCCACACTCTAACCACTAGGCTACCCTGCCTCCTCTACACTCTAACCACTAGGCTACCTGCCTCCTCTACACTCTAACCACTAGGCTACCCTGCCGCCTCTACACTCTAACCACTAGGCTACCTGCCTCCTCTACACTCTGACCACTAGGCTACCCTGCCTCCTCTACACTCTAACCACTAGGCTACCCTGCCTCCTCTACACTCTAACCACTAGGCTACCCTGCCTCCTCTACACTCTAATCACTAGACTACCCTGCCTCCTCTACACTCTAACCACTAGGCTACCCTGCCTCCTCTACACTCTAACCACTAGGCTACCCTGCCTCCTCTACACTCTAACCACTAGGCTACCTGCCTCCTCTACACTCTAACCACTAGGCTACCCTGCCTCCTCTACACTCTAACCACTAGGCTACCCTGCCGCCTCTAAACTCTAACCACTAGGCTACCTGCCTCCTCTACACTCTAACCACTATGCTACCTGCCTCCTCTACACTCTAACCACTAGGCTACCCTGTCGCCCCTACACTCTAACCACTAGGCTACCCTGCCGCCCCTGTAAGAGAACAAAATGTGGAATAAGTCAAGGGTATGAAAACTTTCTGAAGGCTCTATAACTGTTCGCGTTTATAAATCCTGAAGCATGAAATACGGTTATAGATCATTCGTGACCCATTAATGTAGCTTCTTATGAAACATATAAGAATGCTTTCTGAGGCCATCATAAGATGCACTTAAAATAAAGGTTTTTAACATCCGTTTGAGATTGATACAGTTTTTGACAAGCGTCCTATCATCATCTAATGGTATAAAGCAAACAGGCTTATTAAAGACAGAGAGCACTGACAGGGACCTCAGGCTCTCTCTCTGTATCTGTCTCTGTCTATCTGCCTGTCTGTCTGTCTCTCTCTCTCTGTCTCTGTCTCTCTCTGTCTGTCTCTCTCTCTCTCTCTCTCTCTCTGTCTCTCTCTCTCTCTCCCTCTCTGTCTCTCTGTCTCTGTCTGTCTCTCTCTCTCTCCTCTCTCTCTCTCTCTCTGTCTGTCCCTCTCTCTCTCTCTCTCTCTCTCTCCCTCTCTGTCTCCTCTCTCTTGTCTGTCTCTCTCTCTATCCCTCTCTGTCTCTCTCTCCTCTCTGTCTGTCTCTCTCCCTCTCTGTCTGTCTCTCTTTCCCTCCCTGTCTCGTCTCTCTCTCCTCCCTGTCTGTCTCTCCTCCCTCCCTCCCTCCCTCCCTCCCTCCCTCCCTCCCTCCCTCCCTCCCTCCCTCCCTCCCTCCCTCCCTCCCTCCCTCCCTCCCTCCCTCTGTCTCTGTCTCTCTCTGTCTGTCTGTCTGTCTCTCTCTCTCTCCTCTCTGTCTCTCTCTCTCTCTCCCTCTCTGTCTCTCTCTCTCTCTGTCTCAGTCTGTCTCTCTCTCTCTCCCTCTCTCTCTCTCTCTGTCTGTCTGTCTCTCTCTCTCTCCTCTCTGTCTCTCTCTCTCCTCTCTTCTCTCTCCCTCTCTGTCTCCCTCTCTCTGTCTGTCTCTCTCTCTCTCCTCTCTGTCTCTCTCCCTCTCTGTCTGTCTCTCTCCCTCTCTGTCTGTCTCTCTTTCCTCCCTGTCTGTCTCTCTTTCCCTCCCTGTCTGTCTCTCCCTCCCTGTCCCTCCCTCCCTCCCTCCCTCCCTCCCTCCTCCCTCCCTCCCTCCCTGTCTCCCCTGTCTGTCTGTCTGTCTGTCTGTCTGTCTGTCTGTCTGTCTGTCTGTCTGTCTGTCTGTCTGTCTTTCAATTCAATTTGCTTTATTGGCATGACATAATAATGTACAGTTTGTCAAAGCTCACTTTGGATTTACAATATTAAAATAATAACAATCAATTGTCAACAGGACAACAGTAACAACAATAACCAAGGGTCAAAATATCCTTACATGAACAATAATAATAAGGATAATAGAGGACATGTGCAGGTTGATTGGTCTGCTGACACTGTCCAACTTATGCAGGCAGTAATGTTGTGCTACTAACCCACAGCTCTGTGTCCTCCCCAACAGGACGGTAGCCTACTCTCATCAGAGGTCTTTGAAACTTGAATAAGGGTTTCAAATTTGGGAAAGACACTTCAATCATTTTATATTTTTTGATAGAATTCTGTTGTGTGTAGTAGTTATAGCTCTTCCTCACAGGGAGCCAGGTTTTCCTGTGGTCTACCCTTCAATGGCATGGCTGTTCTCACTGAGCCTGTACTTATCAAGGTTTTTCTAAGGTGTTGTCAGTAACCATGGTCTAATGCACATATGTCAGAGTCAAGGCCCGCGGGCCACATCCGGCCCGCGAGAAGGTTTTTTACGGCCCCTGGGATGATCTTTGATTTATTATTAGAACCGGCCCGCAGACCGCAGCAAGCCGGCAGCCCGCAGATCTTACACGCACCAATACTACATTTCCCACAATGCAACGGTGACGCACCGAGCAGTAGGCTGCTTCATTTCAATATTTATTGGCACAGCAGTTGTCAGCATCACAGTAAAATTAACTTTCAGATACCCATCAAAAAATGGCAAAACGGAAGGTGGACACTGAGAACCGGGGTTTCAAACAAGGTGGGAGTCGGAGTATTTGTTCACGGAGGTAGCTGGAAAACCTGTGTGTCTTCTGTGTGGAGAAAGTGTGGCGGTACTGAAAGAGTATAATCTGAGACGACATTATGAAACGAAACACGCGGACAAAACAAGAATATGGACATGGAACAAAGGCTACAAAAAGGCAGAGAGGAATTAAAGCGAGGCCTCAAATCTCGACAGGCTCTGTTCAAAAAAGCCAAATCACAAGGCCAGGCTGCTGTCAAGGCCAGTTTTATTTTGGCAGAAGAGATCGCTAAATCAGCCCGACCATTTACGGAGGATTTCATCAAAACTGCATGATTAAAGTTTGTGACGAAGTTTGCCCAGAAAAAAGGCAACTCTTTTAGAAATGTGAGTCTGAGCAGAAACACCATTGCCGAGAGAGTAGACCAGTTGTCCATCAATCTAAAAGAGCAGCTTGTGAAAAGGGAAAAGATTTCATTGCATATTCCTTGGCTGTGGATGAGAGCACCGACATTTCTGACATTGCCCAGTTGTCAATTTTCATCCGCGGAGTGGACTCCAGCCTAAGCGTGACAGAGAGTTTTTGGCTTTACGTCTATGCATGGCACAACTACGGGGGCATGATTTGTATGAAGAGGTGTCAAGATGTGTAAATGAGATGGAGCTGCCTTGGGAAAAACTCGTGGGTTTGACAACCGACGGAGCACCTGCGATGTGGACACAGGAGCGGACTGGTGGCGAAGATACGGGAAAAGATGCAAGAGGAAAGCACGACAGGTGAGCTGACAGCTTATCATTGTATCATACACCAGGAAGCGTTGTGCGGTAAAGCCTTGAAAATGGAGCATGTAATGAGCATCATCACGCGCACAGTTAACTTTATCAGAGCCAAAGGTTTGAATCACCGCCAGTTCAAGGCATTTCTGACGGAGTTAGAAACGGAGCATGGTGATTTGCCTTATCACAGAGGTGCGATGGCTAAGCCAGGGAAAGGTGCTTCAAAGATGTTTCGAGCTTCGTGAGGAGATTTGTCTGTTCTTGGACAGCAAGGGAAAGACACAACACAACTCCGAGACGAAATGTTTCTGTGTGAAATGGCTTTTCTGTGTGACATTACGAGTCATCTGAATGCAATGAACTTGCAGCTGCAGGGTCGGGATCGTGTCATCTCTGATATGTACAGTACAGTGAAGGCATTTAAAACCAAACTGACTCTGTGGGAGACATGAATGCGGAAAAGAAAATTTGAGCCACTTTCAGCTGCCAGACCATGAAAGAGAAGCTCTCTACCAGTGCGTTCCCGAAGCGCACAGTTGGCTGATAAAATAGGTATGCTTGCCGCTGACTTTGGCCTTGATTTGCTGACTTTGAAGCACAAAAAAGCAGGTTGGAACTGCTCAGTAACCCATTTGCTGTTGACGTGGAAAGCTCACCACCAAACCTCAAATGGAGTTGATTGACCTCCAATGCAATGATGCACTGAGGGCAAAATATGCGGCAGTGGGTGCTGCGGGTTCGCCACGTTTCCTCCCAGCACAATGCCCAGCTGCGCATCCAGGCTGCTCAAACGTTGTCTATGTTTGGCAGCACATACCTGTGAACAACTGTTTTCTTTGATGAACTTGAACAAAACATCACACAGAAGTGGAGCTTACTGCTGAACACCTCCACTCAATTCTGAGGATTTCCTCAGCTCAGAGCCTTACCCCGAACATTGATGAACTTGTGGAAAGATGGGACACCACCAAGTATCACCCTCAACCTCAAACAAGTGAACATTACTGTGCAATCACATATTTAGAGTTTTTACTCAGTTCAAGTTTAAAAGTTAAAGTTTAATATTTGTTTTCACTGCATGTTACTTCTCCTTAAACAAAGTGTTGTTTTTGATTAATAGATTTTTGCACTTTATTTTATTGTATTTCAATCCAATTATATTTTAAAAATATTTCAGTTGAGTGGATGATAGAAAATTGCTATTATTGTTTTTTCTTTGAAGTAAATTTAGCCCACTTTTGCTAAAATAGAAAATATAGGCTACTGATGGTGCCTTGAATACCGGTTTCTTTCATTTAATGTTCATGTTATGGGGATTTTTATATAAAGGAAGTTTGTCTTTTGTGTCTGTTGAAATGAAGATTACTGACAGAGCCATAAGAAAATATTGCTTTATTTATCTGATCATATTGGAATATATTTGTTAGGTTTTCAGTAGGTTCAATTAGGTTCACTAGACTATATGCGTCATTTAAAAATTTTTTTCAATGAACATTCGAACAGTCCGGCCCTCGGCTTGTAGCTAAATTTTATTTGGCCCTCCGTCCATTTGACTTTGACACCTGTCTAATGTAATTGTAGTGTGTCGATCTAATTCCTGAGATCTGGATCTTCTGGAAAATCATTATTTTAGTCTTTTTGGGGTTTTACTGCCAGGGCCCAGGTCTGGCAGTACTGCCTAGCAGGTCCAGGCTCTGCTGTGGGCCATGTGCTGTGGGGGCTTACTGGGTTAGGGCCCTGGTCTGCAGTACTTGCTGTAGCAGGTCCAGGCTCTGCTGTAGGCCATGTGCTGTGTGTGTGTTTACTGCCAGGGCCTCAGGTCTGACAGTACTGCTCTAGCAGGTCCAGGCTCTGCTGCAGGCCAGGTGCTGTGGGGGCTTACTGCCAGAGCCAAGGTCTGGCAGTACTGCTCTAGCAGGTCCAGGTTCTGCTGTAGGCCTTGTGCTGTGGGGGTCTACTGCCAGGCCCAGGTCCAGGAAGCATTGCTGCAGGTCCAGGCTCTACTGTAGGCCATGTGCTGTGGGTGTTTACTGCCAGGCCCAGGTCTGGCAGCACTGCCTAGCAGGTCCAGGCTCTGGCAGGCCAGGTACTCTGGGTGACAGTAGGTATAGGTCATCTGTGAAGAGCAGGCACTTAACCTCTGAATTGGGAGACTAACACCAGGGGGGCTGAGGATTTTCAGAATAGTGGCCAATTTGTTAGATGTAGATATTGGAAGAGTGCAGGGCTCAGATTGCAAGTCTATAAAGAAGCGTACATTTTTGGTATTATTTTGGTGGACATGTTATATCATCAGGGTGTGTAGGTGTGGGTATGATCAGTCGTGCAATGTTTTGGGTATAATCCAATTAGGCTTTTACCAAGACATTGTGCTTAATAAAGGAGGTTTAGAACTCTTTGTTAGAACATTTATAATACTACAGAAAACCTTCCCTGTGTTTATCATGTTAACACAAATGTCTTGGAATTGGCGACAAATTAGTTCTGTTTAAAGATTGAGTATGAGTCCTGATTCCAGATGTCAGGGAAATAACCTACAAAATTAAACAGTTTTAATATAGCCACTGAAATTTTGCACTAGTGAGTTTGAGCATCTGTTTAGATGCCATCAGTCTGCATGCCTTTTTAAATCTGAGGGTCTGAAGTTTCTTATAGAGCTCCTGGTCAGTAATAGTTTAGTTTTATAGAGTTTCCCTGGTCAGTAATAGTTTAGTTTCTTATAGAGTCTGGTCAGTAATAGTTTAGTTTTATAGAGCTCCCTGGTCAGTAATAGTTTAGCTCTTATAGAGCTCTGGTCAGTAATATTTAGTTTCTTATAGAGCTCCTGGTCAGTAATAGTTTAGTTTCTTATAGAGCTCCTGTCAGTAATAGTTTAGTTTCTTATAGAGTTCTGGGTCAGTAATAGTTTAGTTTTTATAGAGCTCCTGGTCAGTATTAGTTTAGTTTTATAGAGCTCCTGGTCAGTAATAGTTTAGTTTCATAGAGCTCCTGGTCAGTAATAGTTTAGTTTCTTATAGAGCTCCTTGGTCAGTAACTGGGAGTCCGAATTGATTTTGATTGTCCTTATAGCTTTTCTAATCCATTAAAACTTCTCATGAACTTGGCGTTGGTCTGCGTTTGTGTCAATTTGAACAGCGTTGTGTTTTAAAATGTGTTGTCCGTATGTCACCACTCTGTATCACAAATTCCTATTGTTTAGATTCTTATCTTTAGGTTTTCCAATTTGTTGCTTGTCAGTAGCTTGTCAGTAGCTGTTGTACTGTGCTTTTGGTTCTGAGAGGTACGCTATAGAGTTTTAAAGCCTCACAGTAATGAAGGCGTAATTCACCATTATTTGGGTCTCTGTGCTTTATGGTTCTGAGTGTTACGTTTATAGAGTTTTAAAGCCTCACAGTAATGAAGGCGAGTCACCATTATTTATCTCTGTTTTTGGATGGTTCTGAGTGTTACTATGAGAGTTTTTTAAAGCCTCTACAGTAATGAAGGCGTAGTTCACCATTATTTAGGTTCTGTTGCTTTATGGTTCTGAGTGCATATGATAGAGTTTTAAAGTCTCTGTAATGAAGGCGTAGTTCACCATTATTTGGGTCTCTGTGCTTTATGGTTCTGAGTGTTGCGCGAGAGTTTTAAAGCCTGGCAGTAATGAAGGCGAGTTCACCATTATTTGGGTCTCTGTGCTTGGTATGGTTCTGAGAGTTACGTTTATAGAGTTTTAAAGTCTCACAGTAATGAAGACGTGGTTCACCATTATTTGGTCTCTGTGTTTATGGTTCTGAGTGAAGACAAGCTATAGAGTTTTAAAGCCTACAGTAATGAAGGCGTAGTTCACCATTATTTGGGTCTCAGTGCTTTATGGTTCTGAGTGTTACGTTTATAGAGTTTTAAAGCCTCAAGGAGTAATGAAGGCGTAGTTCACCATTATTTGTCTCTAGTGTTTATGGTTCTGATGTTACGCTTTATAGAGTTTTAAAGTCTCACAGTAATGAAGGAAGTTCACTATTATTTTGGGTCTCAGTGCTTATGGTTCTGAGTGTTACGTTTATAGAGTTTAAAGCCTCACAGTAATGAAGGCTTAGTTCACCATTATTTGGGTTTTTGTATGAGGGTTCTTAGGTTAGCTTATAGAGTTTTAAACCTAGAGTAATGAAGGCGTAGTTCACCATTATTTGGGTCTCTGTGCTTATGGTTCTGAGTGTTACGTTTATAGAGTTTTGTGTTGAAGTGCGTAGCCGCACCATTATTTGGGTCTCTGTGCTGTTTTGGTTCTGAGTGTTACGTTTATAGAGTTTTAAAGCCTCACAGTAATGAAGGCGTAGTCACCATTATTTGGGTCTCCTGTGCTTTATGGTTCTGAGTGTTACGGTTTATAGAGTTTTAAAGTCTCACAGTAATGAAGGCGTAGTTCAACACATTTGGGTCTCTGTGCTTTATGGTTCTGAGTGTTACGTTTATAGAGTTTTAAAGCCTCACAGTAATGATATGAGTTCACTACGTTTGTCTCTGTGTTTTTATGGTTGAAAGTGTTCTACGTTTATTCCTTATAGTTTTGCAATCCAGACTAAACCAGTTGTCGTCTGTGGTCTTTTTTGTTTAGTTTTAAAAAAATCAATGTCAATTGTGCTTCATTTGCCTGAATATATAGTTGGTGTTTTGTTCTGCCAGATTGATGCTTTTCTACTGTGAGTGAACGCTGTGTCCAAAAAAGTTATCTAAGAGTGTCTGGATGTTTTTGGTTCCAGGTTGCTTCCTGTTATTCTTCTGTGCTGTTTTGGTCCCATTCGTATGAATGTTCGATGTTGTACAGCTGACTGGGCTGTGAATGTCTGATGTTGTACAGCTGACTGGGCTGTGAATGTGTGATGTTGTACAGCTGATCACAAGAATGTTGATGTTGTACAGCTTACTGGGCTGTGAATGTCTGATGTTGTACAGCACACTGGGCTGTGAATGTCTGATGTTGTACAGCTGACTGGGCTGTGAATGTCTGATGTTGTACAGCTGACTGGGCTGTGAATGTTCGATGTTGTTACAGCACACTGGGCTGTGAATGTCTGATGCTGTACAGCTTACTGGGCTGTGAATGTCTGATGTTGTACAGCTGACTGGGCTGTGAATGTCTGATGTTGTACAGCACACTGCTGTGAATGTCTGATGTTGTACAGCTTACTGGGCTGTGAATGTCTGATGTTGTACAGCACACTGGGCTGTGAATGTCTGATGTTGTACAGCTGACTGGGCTGTGAATGTCTGATGTTGTGCAGTTTACTGGGCTGTGAATGTCTGATGTTGTACAGCTGACTGGGCTGTGAATGTCTGATGTTGTACAGCTGACTGGGCTGTGAATGTCTGATGTTGTACAGCTGACTGGGCTGTGAATGTTCTGATGTTGTACAGCACACTGGGCTGTGAATGTCTGATGTTGTGCAGTTTACTGGACTGTGAATGTCTGATGTTGTACAGCTGACTGGGCTGTGAATGTGTGATGTTGTACAGCTTACTGGGCTGTGAATGTCTGATGTTGTACATCTTACTGGGCTGTGAATGTCTGATGTTGTACATCTTACTGGGCTGTGAATGTCTGATGTTGTACAGCTTACTGGGCTGTGAATGTGGGTTGTTTCCCTGTCTGTTCTTTTGAGGAACAAAGGTACTTTATCTGTGATCAGACAGAGGTGTTAGTGGCTTGACGGTGAATGAGCTGAGAGAGAAAGGGTCAATGTCTGTGATCATATAAGAGTTGAGCAATAGGTGAATCTCCCCCAAGAGTTCTACCATTGACAAAGTACAGACCCAGGCTTCTACAGAGCTGCAATAGATCCCTTCTGTTGTTGTTGACGGTGCTGCTACTGTTGTTTCTATGGGGAGAAGACAGTTAGAGACACTATGGCCTGTAATAAAGTTGTCCCTCGTGTGGTCTGTCCCTGTTGTTTCCTAACAGGACAACGGAATGGATCGCATGCAGCGACCCAAGAAAACGACTCTCCGAAAAAGAGGAACGAGGCGGTCTTCTGGTCAGACTCAGGACACGGGCACATCGCGCACCACTCCCCAGAATTCTTCTTGCCAATGTCCAGTCTCTTGACAACAAGGTTGATGAAATCCGAGCAAGGGTGGCATTCCATGGGGCGTATGCATCATGACTAACGAGACATGGTGTGATGAAGGAAACATACAGGAACTCAAATCCTTCTGTTCACCTGATTTAGAATTCCTCACAATCAAATGTAGACCGCATTATCTTCCAAGAAGAGATACTCTTCGATTATAATCACAGCCGTATATCCCCCCTAAGCAGACACATCGATGGCTCTGAACAAACTTTATTTAACTCTTTGCAAACTGGAAACCATTTATCCGGAGGCTGCATTCATTGTAGCTGGAAGGATTTTAACAAAGCTAATCTGAAAACAAGACTCCCTAAATTTTATCAGCATATCAATTGCGCAACCAGGGGTGGTAAAACCTTGGATCATTGTTATAACTTCCGCGACGCATATAAGGCCCTGCCCCGCCCCCTTTCGGAAAAGCTGACCACGACTCCATTTTGCTGATCCCTGCCTACAGGCAGAAACTCAAACAAGAGGCTCCCACGCTGAGGTCTGTCAACGCTGGTCAGACCAAGCTGACCTCCACACTCCAAGACTGCTTCCATCACGTGGACTGGGACATGTTTTGTATTGCGTCAGATAAAAATATTGACGAATACGCTGATTCGGTGTGCGAGTTCATTAGAATGTGCGTCGAAGATGTCGTTTCCCACTAGCAACGATAAAAACATTCCCCAAACCAGAAACCGTGGATTGATGGCAGCATTCGCGTGAAACTGAAAGCGCAAACCACTGCTTTTAATCAGGGCAAGGTGTCTGGCAACATGACCGAATACAAACAGTGCAGCTATTCCCTCCGCAAGGCTATTAAACAAGCTAAGCGTCAGTACAGAGACAAAGTGAATCTCAATTCAATGGCTCAGACACAAGAGGCATGTGGCAGGGTCTACAGTCCAATCACGGACTACAGAAGAAACCCAGCCCAGTCACGGACCAGGATGTCTTGCTCCCAGGCAGACTAAATAACTTTTTTGCCCGCTTTGGGGACAATACAGTGCCACTCTCCCCTTGTTTCTCCCCTTGTTTCTCCTTGTTTCTCCCCTTGTTTCTCCTTGTTTCTCCCCTTGTTTCTCCCCTCGTTTCTCCCCTCGTTTCTCCTTGTTTCTCCCCTCGTTTCTCCCCTCGTTTCTCCCCTTGTTTCTCCCCTCGTTTCTCCTCGTTTCTCCCCTTGTTTCTCCTTGTTTCTCCTTGTTTCTCCCCCTTGTTTCTCCCTTCGTTCCTCCCCTCGTTCCTCCTCGTTCCTTCCCTCTCGTTTCTCCCCTCGTTTCTCCCCTTGTTTCTCCCCTTGTTTCTCCCCTTGTTTCTCCCTCCGTTTCTCCCCTTGTTTCTCCCCTTGTTTCTCCTTGTTTCTCCCTCGTTCCTCCCCTCGTTCCTCCCCTTGTTTCTCCCCTCGTTCCTCCCCTTGTTTCTCCCTTGTTTCTCCCCTTGTTTCTCCCTTGTTTCTCCCCTCGTTCCTCCTTGTTTCTCCTCTTGTTTCTCCCCTTGTTCCTCCTTGTTTCTCCTCGTTCCTCCCCTCATTCCTCCCCTCGTTCCTTCCCCTCATTCCTCCCCTCGTTCCTCCCTCATTCCTCCCCTTGTTTCTCCCTTGTTTCTCCCCTCTCGTTCCTCCCCTCGTTCCTCCTTGTTTCTCCCCTCGTTCCTCCCCTCACGTTCCTCCCCTCGTTCCTCCTCATTCCCTCCCTCGTTCCTCCCCCTCGTTTCTCCCCTTGTTTCTCCCCTTGTTTCTCCCCTCGTCCCCTCGTTCCTCCCTCGTTCCTCCCCTCGTTTCTCCCATCGTTTCTCCCCTCGTTTCTCCTTCGTTTCTCCCCTCATTCCTCCCCTCCCATTCCTCCCCTCGTTCCTCCCTCGTTCCTCCCCTCGTTCCTCCCCTCGTTTCTCCCTTGTTCCTCCTCGTTCCTCCCCTCGTTTCTCCCCTCGTTCCTCCCCTCATTCCTCCCTCGTTTCTCCCCTCGTTCCTCCCTCGTTCCTCCCCTCGTTCCTCCTCGTTTCTCCCCTCGTTTCTCCCCTCGTTTCTCCCCTCGTTTCTCCCCTCGTTTTCGTTTCTCCCTCGTTCCTCCTCCCTCGTTTCTCCCCTCGTTTCTCCCCTCGTTTCTCCCCTCGTTTCTCCCCTCCCCTCGTTCCTCTCCTCCCCTCGTTCCTCCCCTTTCTCGTTTCTCCCTCGTTCCTCCCCTCCCCCTTTGTTCTCCTCGTTCCTCCCCTCGTTCCTCCCTCCCTCTCGTTCCTCCCCTCGTTTCCCTCTCCCCTCGTTTCTCCCCTCGTTTCTCCCCTTGTTTCTCCTTGTTTCTCCCCTCGTTTCTCCCTCGTTTCTCCCCTCGTTTCTCCCCTTGTTTCTCCCCTCGTTTCTCCCCTTGTTTCTCCTTGTTTCTCCCCTTGTTTCTCCCCTTGTTTCTCCCCTGACATCTCCCCTCTTCCTCCCCTCGTTTCTCCCCTTGTTTCTCCCTTGTTTCTCCCCTTGTTTCTCCCCTCATTCCTCCCTCGTTTCTCCCCTTGTTTCTCCCTTGTTTCTCCCCTTGTTTCTCCCTTGTTTCTCCCCTCATTCCTCCCCTCGTTCCTCCCCTCGTTCCTTCCCTCGTTTCTCCCCTCGTTTCTCCCCTCGTTTCTCCTCGTTCCTCCCCTCTCGTTTCTCCCCTTGTTCCTCCCCTTGTTTCTCCCCTTGTTTCTCCCCCTTGTTTTCTCCCCTCGTTTCTCCCCCTCGTTTCTCCCCTTGTTTCTCCCCCTTGTTTCTCCCCTTGTTTCTCCCCTTGTTTCTCCTCGTTTCTCCCCTCGTTTCTCCCCTCGTTCCTCCCCTTGTTTTCTCCCCTCGTTTCTCCCTCGTTTCTCCCCTCGTTTTCTCCTCGTTCCTCCCCTCGTTTCTCCTACGTTTCTCCCTTGTTCTCCCTTGTTTCTCCCCTTGTTCTCCCTCGTTCTCCCCTTGTTTCTCCCTTGTTTCTCCTTGTTTCTCCTTGTTTCTCCCCTTGTTTCTCCCCTCTCGTTTCTCCTCGTTTCTCCCCTCGTTCCTCCCCTCGTTTCTCCCCTCGTTCCTCCCCTCGTTCCTCCTCGTTCCTCCCTCGTTTCTCCCCTCGTTTCTCCCCTCGTTCCTCCCCTCGTTTTTCCCCTCGTTCCTCCCCTCGTTCCTCCCCTCGTTTTCTCCCCTCGTTTCTCCTCGTTTCTCCCCTCGTTTCTCCTCGTTTCTCCCTCGTTTCTCCTCGTTTCTCCCCTCGTTCTCCCTCCGTTTCTCCCCTTGTTTCTCCTCGTTTCTCCTTGTTTCTTGTTTCTCCCTTGTTTCTCCCCTTGTTTCTCCCCTCGTTCCTCCCCGTTCCTCCCCCTTGTTTCTCCCCTTGTTTCTCCCCTTTCCTCCTTGTTTCTCCCCTTGTTTCTCCCCTCGTTTCTCCCCTCATTCCTCCCCTCATTCCTCCCCTCGTTCCTTCCCTCCTCCCCTCGTTTCTCCCTCGTTTCTCCCCTCGTTCCTCCCCTCATTTTCTCCTCTCCTTGTTTCTCCCCTCGTTTCTCCCCTTGTTTCCCCTCTCCCCTTGTTTCTCCTCTCCTTGTTTCGTTCCTCCCCTCGTTCCTCCCCTCGTTCCTCTCCTCATTCACTCCCTCGTTCCTCCCCTCGTTGTTTCTCCCCTCATTCCTCCTCGTTTCTCCCTCGTTTCATTCCTCCCCTCGTTCCTCCCCTAGTTCCTCCCCTCGTTTCCCCTCCCCTCGTTTCTCCCCTCGTTCCTCCCCTCGTTCCTCCCCTCGTTTCTCCCCTCGTTCCTCCCTCATTCCTCCTCACGTTTCTCCCTCGTTTCTCCCCTCGTTTCTCCCCTCGTTTCTCCCCTCGTTTCTCCCTCATTCGTTCCTCCTCGTTTTCTCCCCTGGTTCACCTCCCCTCGTTCTCTCCCTCGTTCCTCCCTCGTTTTTCCTCCCTCGTTTCCTCCCCTCCCTCCCTTTTAACCCCTCGTTTCTCCCCTCGTTTCTCCTTTTTCTCCCCTCGTTCCCCTCATTTCTCCCCTCGTTTCTCCCTTTTCTCCCTCGTTTCTCCCTCTCGTTTCTCCCTCGTTTCTCCCTCGTTCCTCCTCGTTCCTCCTCGTTCCTCCCTCGTTTCTCCCCTCGTTTCTCCCCTCGTTTCTCCCCTCGTTCCTCCCCTCGTTTCTCCCCTCGTTTCTCCCCTCGTTTCTCCCCTTGTTTCTCCCCTCGTTTCTCCCCTCGTTTCTCCCCTTGTTTCTCCCCTTGTTTCTCCCCTCGTTTCTCCCCTCGTTTCTCCCCTTGTTTCTCCCCTCGTTTCTCCCCTCGTTTCTCCCTTGTTTCTCCCCTTGTTTCTCCCCTTGTTCCTCCTTGTTTCTCCCTCGTTCCTCCCTTGTTTCTCCCCTTGTTTCTCCCTTGTTTCTCCCCTTGTTTCTCCCCTCATTCCTCCCTTGTTTCTCCCCTTGTTTCTCCCCTTGTTTCTCCCCTTGTTTCTCCCTTGTTTCTCCCTTGTTTCTCCCTTGTTTCCTCCCCTCGTTCCTCCTCGTTCCTTCCCTCGTTTCTCCCTCGTTTCTCCTCGTTTCTCCCCTCGTTCCTCCCTGTTTCTCCCCTTGTTTCTCCCCTTGTTTCTCCTTGTTTCTCCCCTTGTTTCTCCCCTCGTTTCTCCTCCTCCTTGTTTCTCCCCTTGTTTCTCCCCTTGTTTCTCCCCTCGTTCCTCCTCGTTCCTCCCCTTGTTTCTCCCCTCCCCTTGTTTCTCCCCTTGTTTCTCCCTTGTTTCTCCCCTTGTTTCTCCTCGTTCCTCCTTGTTTCTCCCCTTGTTTCTCCCCTTGTTCCTCCCTTGTTTCTCCCCTCATTCCTCCCCTCGTTTCTCCTTGTTCCTCCCCTCATTCCTCCCTTGTTCCTCCCCGTTCCTCCCTCATTTCCTCTCCTTGTTTCTCCCTCGTTTCTCCCCTTGTTTCTCCCCTTGTTTCTCCCTCAGTTTCCCCCTTTCTCCCCTCATTTCCTCCCCTCGTTTCTCCCCCTCGTTTCTCCCCTCGTTTCTCCCCTCGTTTCTCCCCTTTTTTCTCCCCTCGTTCCTCCCCTCATTCCTCCCTCGTTTCTCCCCTTGTTCCTCCCCTTGTTTCTCCCTCGTTCCTCCCCTCGTTTCTCCCCTCATTCCTCCCCTCGTTTCTCCTCGTTCCTCCTCGTTTCTCCTCGTTTCTCCCTCGTTCCTCCCCTCATTCCTCCCCTCGTTTCTCCCCTCGTTTCTCCCCTCTTTTCTCCTCATTCCTCCCTTGTTCCTCCCCTCATTCCTCCTTGTTTCTCCTTGTTTCTCCCCTCTCGTTCCTCCCTCGTTCCTCCCTTGTTTCTCCCCTCGTTTCTCCCCTCGTTCCTCCCCTCGTTCCTCCCCTCGTTCCTCCCCATTCCTCCCCTCGTTTCTCCCTCGTTTCTCCCCTTGTTTCTCCCCTTGTTTCTCCCCTCGTCCCTCTTCCTCCTCGTTCCTCCCCTCGTTTCTCCCATCGTTTCTCCCCTCGTTTCTCCCTCGTTTCTCCCCCTCGTTTCTCCCCTCGTTTCTCCCCTCGTTTCTCCCCTGTTTCTCCCCTCGTTTCTCCTTGTTTCTCCTTGTTTCTCCCTTGTTTCTCCCCTTGTTTCTCCTCGGTCCTCCCCTTGTTTCTCCCCTTGTTTCTCCCTTGTTTCTCCCCTCGTTCCTCCTTGTTTCTCCCCTTGTTTCTCCCCTCATTCCTCCCCTTGTTTCTCCCCTTGTTTCTCCCCTTGTTTCTCCCTTGTTTCTCCCCTCGTTTCTCCCCTTGTTTCTCCCCATTCCTCCCCTCGTTCCTCCCCTCGTTCCTTCCTCGTTTCTCCTCCTCGTTTCTCCTCGTTCTCCTCGTTTCTCCCTTGTTTCTCCCCTTGTTTCTCCCCTTGTTTCTCCCCTTGTTTCTCCCTTGTTTCTCCCGTTTCTCCCCTCGTTTCTCCCCTTGTTTCTCCCCTTGTTTCTCCCCTTGTTTCTCCCCTTGTTCCTCCCTCGTTTCCTCCCCCTCGTTTCTCCCCTTGTTTCCTCCTTGTTTCTCCCTTGTTTCTCCCCTTGTTTCTCCCCTTGTTTCTCCCTCGTTCCTCCTTCTTTCTCCCCTTGTTTCTCCTTGTTCCTCCTTGTTCTCCCCTCATCCCTCCTTGTTTCTCCCCTTGTTTCTCCCCTCATTCCTCCCCTTGTTTCTCCCCCTCGTTTCCCTCATTCCTCCCCTCGTTTCTCCCCTTGTTTCTCCCTCATTCCTCCCCTTGTTTCTCCCCTCGTTCCTCCCCTCATTCCTCCCCTTGTTCCTCCCCTCGTTCCTCCCCTCATTCTCCCCTTGTTTCTCCCTCGTTTCTCCCCTCGTTTCTCCCCTCGTTTCTCCCTCGTTTCTCCCCTTGTTTCTCCCCTCGTTTCTCCCCTCATTCCTCCCCGTTTCTCCCTCATTTCTCCCCTCGTTTCTCCCCTTGTTTCTCCCCTTGTTTCTCCCTTTTTCTCCCCTCGTTCCTCCCCTCATTCCTCCCCTCGTTTCTCCCCTTGTTCCTCCCCTTGTTTCTCCCTCGTTTCCTCCCTCGTTCTCCCTCATTCCTCCCCTCGTTCCTCCCTCGTTCCCTCCTCGTTTCTCCTCTTGTTTTCCCCTCGTTCCTCCCCTCATTCCTCCCCTCGTTTCTCCCCTCGTTTCTCCCCTTGTTTCTCCCCTCGTTCCTCCCCTCATTCCTCCCTTGTTTCTCCCTTGTTTCTCCCCTCATTCCTCCCCTCGTTTCCTCCTTGTTTCTCCCCTCGTTCCTCCCTCGTTCCTCCTCGTTCCTCCCCTCATTCCTCCTCGTTCCTCCCCTCCCCCTTTCCTCCCCTCGTTTCTCCTTGTTTCTCCCCTTGTTTCTCCCTCCGTTTCCTCCCCTCGTTTCTCCCCTCGTTCCTCCCCCTCGTTTCTCCCCTCATTCCTCCCCTCGTTTCTCCCTCATTCCTCCTCATTCCTCCCCTCGTTTCTCCCCTCGTTCCTCCCCTCATTCCTCCCCGTTTCTCCCCTTGTTTCCCTTGTTTCTCCCTTGTTTCTCCCTCATTCCTCCCCCCGTTTCTCCCCTTATTCCTCCCCTCGTTTCTCCTTGTTCTCCCCTTTGTTTCTCCCCTTGTTTCTCCCTTGTTTCTCCCCTCGTTTCTCCCCTTGTTTCTCCCCTCGTTCTCCCTCATTCCTCCCTTGTTCCTCCCCTCGTTTCTCCCTCGTTTCTCCCCTCGTTTCTCCCTCGTTTCCTCCCCTCATTCCTCCCCTCGTTTCTCCCCTCATTTTCCCCTCGTTCCTCCCCTCGTTCCTCCTCGTTTCTCCCCTCGTTTCTCCCTCGTTTCTCCCCTCGTTTCTCCCCTCATTCTTCCCTCGTTCCTCCCTCGTTTCTCCCCTCGTTCCTCCCCTCGTTTCTCCCCTTGTTTCTCCCCTTGTTTCTCCCCTCGTTCCTCCTCGTTTCTCCCTCGTTCCTCCCCTCGTTTCTCCCCTCATTCCTCCCCTCGTTTCTCCCCTCATTCCTCCCTCATTCCTCCCCTCGTTCCTCCCCTCGTTCCTCCCCTCATTCCTCCCCTCGTTTCTCCTTGTTTCTCCCCTTGTTTCTTCCCTTGTTTCTCCCTCATTCCTCCTCGTTTCTCCCCTTATTCCTCCCCTCGTTTCTCCTTGTTCTCCCCTTGTTTCTCCCCTTGTTTCTCCCCTTGTTTCTCCCCTCGTTTCTCCCCTTGTTTCTCCCCTCGTTCCTCCCCTCATTCCTCCCTCGTTCCTCCCCTCGTTTCTCCCTCGTTTCTCCCCTCGTCTCTCCCCTCGTTTTCTCCCCTCATTCCTCCCTCGTTTCTCTCCCTCGTTTTCTCCCCTCGTTTCCTCCCCTCGTTCCTCCTCGTTTCTCCCTCGTTTCTCCTCGTTTCTCCCCTCGTTTCTCCCCTCGTTTCTCCCTTGTTTCTCCCTTGTTTCTCCCCTCATTTCTCCCCTCGTTTCCCCCTTCGTTTCTCCTTGTTTCTCCCTCGTTCCTCCTCGTTCCTCCCTCGTTTCTCCCTCGTTTCTCCCCTCGTTTCTCCCCTCATTCTCCCCTCGTTCCTCCTCGTTCCTCCCCTCGTTTCTCCCCTCGTTCCTCCTCGTTCCTCCCTCGTTTCTCCTTGTTTCTCCCTTGTTTCTCCCCTCGTTCCTCCCCTCGTTCCTCCCCTCGTTCCTCCCTCGTTTCTCCCCTCGTTTCTCCCCTCGTTTCTCCCTCGTTTCTCCCCTTGTTTCTCCCCTCGTTCCTCCCCTTGTTTCTCCCCTCATTCTCCCCTTGTTTCTCCCTCGTTCCTCCCCTCATTCCTCCTCTTTTTCTCCCTGTTTCTCCCCTCATTCCTCCCCTTGTTTCTCCCCTCATTCCTCCTCGTTTCTCCCCTCGTTCCTCCCCTCATTCCTCCCTTGTTTCTCCCCTCATTCCTCCCCTTGTTTCTCCCTCAATCCTCCCCTCATTCCTCCTTGTTTCTCCCCTCGTTTCTCCCTCGTTTTCTCCCCTCGTTTCTCCCCTCATTCCTCCCCTTGTTTCTCCCCTGCGTTCTCCTGCCCCTTGTTCTCCCCTTTTTTTCTCCCCTCTCGTTCCTCCCCTCATTCCTCCTTGTTTCTCCCCTCGTTTCTCCCTCGTTTCTCCCCTTGTTTCTTCCCTCGTTTCTCCCTCATTCCTCCTTGTTTCTCCCTTGTTTCTCCTCGTTTCTCCCCTCGTTTCTCCCCTCGTTTCTCCCTTGTTTCCTCCTTGTTTCTTCCTCGTTCCTCCCTCGTTTCTCCCTCTGCTTTCTCCCTTGTTTCTCCCTCATTCCTCCTCGTTCCTCCCTCATTCCTCCCCTCGTTCCTCCCCCTCATTCCTCCCTCGTTCCTCCCCTCATTCCTCCCCTTGTCTCTCCCCTTGTTTTCCCCTCGTTCCTCCCCTCGTTCCTCCCCTCATTCCTCCCCCTCGTTCCTCCCCTCATTCCTCCCTCGTTTCTCCTTGTTTCTCCCCTTGTTTCTCCCCTCGTTCCTCCCTCGTTGCTCCCCTCATTCCTCCCCTCGTTTCTCCCCTCGTTTCTCCCTCATTCCTCCCTCGTTTCTCCCCTCATTCCTCCCCTCATTTCCCCTCATTCCTCCTCGTTCCTCCCCTCATTCCTCCCTCGTTCCTCCTCGTTCCTCCCTCATTCCTCCTCGTTCCTCCCCTCATTCCTCCCTCGTTTCTCCTTGTTTCTCCTTGTTTCTCCCCTTGTTTCTCCTTGTTTCTCCCCTTGTTTCTCCTTGTTTCTCCCCTTTCCTCCCCTTGTTTCTCTTGTTTCTCCCCTTGTTTCTCCCCTTGTTTCTCCTTGTTTCTCCTTGTTTCTCCCCTTGTTTCTCCCCTTGTTTCTCCCCTTGTTTCTCCTTGTTTCTCCCCTCGTTTCTCCCCTTGTTTCTCCCCTTGTTTCTCCCCTTGTTTCTCCCCTTGTTTCTCCCCTTGTTTCTCCCCTTGTTTCTCCCCTTGTTTCTCCCTTGTTTCTCCCTTGTTTCCCCCTCGTTCCTCCCCTTGTTCCCCTTGTTCCTCCCCTCGTTTCTCCCCTCGTTTCTCCCCTTGTTTCTCCTTTGTTTCTCCCTCGTTTCTCCCCTTGTTTCTCCTCGTTTCTCCTTGTTTCTCCCCTTATTTCTCCCTCGTTTCTCCCCTTGTTTCTCCCTTGTTTCTCCCCTCATTCCCTCCCCTCCTGTGTTCTGTGGAATGCAGGGCTTATGTCAGTGAGTGTCAGGTACAGACTGACTAATTACCTCTAACCTCACCCTCCTCTCTCTCTAACCTCCCCCTCCTCTCTCTCTAACCTCCCCCTCCTCTCTCTCTCCCTCTATCTTTTCTGAGACCTTGTTCGTTCCCTCTCTACTCTCTCCTTCTGTCTGAGACCTTGTTCGTTCCCTCTCTACTCTCTCCTTCTTTCTGAGACCTTGTTCGTTCCCTCTCTACTCTCTCCTTCTTTCTGAGACCTTGTTCGTTCCCTCTCTACTCTCTCCTTCTGTCTGAGACCTTGCTCGTTCCCTCTCTCTTGGTGAGTCTGATAGAGGAGAGGAATCAAGAGGTAGAAAGATTCAGAATCCCAAAACACTGAAAGAGAACAGAAACTCTGACTAGTTTGCTCATGTGTGTTGGTTGGTTGGGGTGTGTGTGTTGGTTGGGGTGTGTTGGTTGGGTTGTGTGTTGGTTGGGGTGTGTGTGTGTTGGTTGGGGTGTGTGTGCATGTGTGTGTGTGTGTGTGTGTGTGTGTGTGTGTGTGTGTGTGTGTGTGTGTGTGTGTGTGTGTGTGTGTGTGTGTGTGTGTGTGTGTGTGTGTGTGTGTGTGTGTGTGTGTGTGTGTTGGTGTTAACCAACCCAAAACTCAGCTGAGTTAACTGCCGCTCTGCGATCCTGTCAATGAAGACAGGAGGAAACTGGACGGACTGGAAGAAGGAGTGGCCTGGAAGGGGGAGAGAAGGTGACAGAGGAAAGGAAAAGACAGAGAGGGAACAGAAGAAGAGAGAAGAGACACTGACAGTTGTGCTTTTAAATGGTGGCAACAGAACTGAAGATCTGACTCGAACACTACACCTGGTAAGGCCCTCTCGCTTTCTATGTATCTCTCTCTCTATCTCTATGTATCTCTCTCTATCTCTACACCTGGTAAGACCCTCTCTCTATGTATCTCTCTCTATCTCTACACCTGGTAAGACCCTCTCTCTCTCTATGTATCTCTCTCTATCTCTACACCTGGTAAGGCCCTCTCTCTCTCTATGTATCTCTCTCTATCTCTACACCTGGTAAGGCCCTCTCTCTCTCTATGTATCTCTATCCATCTCTACACCTGGTAAGGCCCTCTTCTCTCTATGTATCTCTCTCTATCTCTACACCTGGTAAGACCCTCTCTCTCTCTATGTATCTCTCTCTATCTCTACACCTGGTAAGGCCCCCTCTCTCTCTATGTATCTCTCTCTATCTCTACACCTGGTAAGACCCTCTCTCTCTCTATGTATCTCTCTCTATCTCTACACCTGGTAAGACCCTCTTTCTCTCTATGTATCTCTCTCTATCTCTACACCTGGTAAGGCCCTCTCTCTCTCTATGTATCTCTCTCTATCTCTACATCTGTTAAGGCCCTCTTTCTCTCTATGTATCTCTCTCTATCTCTACACTGGTAAGACCCCCTCTCTATGTATCTCTCTCTCTATCTCTACATCTGGTAAGGCCCTCTCTCTCTCTATGTATCTCTCTCTATCTCTACACCTGGTAAGACCCTCTCTCTCTATGTATCTCTCTCTCTCTATCTCTACCCCTGGTAAGGCCCTCTCTCTCTCTATGTATCTCTCTCTATCTCTACACCTGGTAAGGCCCTCTCTCTCTATGTATCTCTCTCTATCTCTACACCTGGTAAGGCCTTCTCTCTCTCTCTCTATGTATCTCTCTCTATCTCTACACCTGGTAAGACCCTCTCTCTCTCTCTCTCTATGTATCTCTCTATCTCTACACCTGGTAAGACCCCCTCTCTCTCTATGTATCTCTCTCTATCTCTACACCTGGTAAGACCCTCTCTCTCTATGTATCTCTCTCTATCTCTACATCTGGTAAGGCCCTCTCTCTCTCTATGTATCTCTCTCTATCTCTACACCTGGTAAGACCCTCTCTCTCTCTATGTATCTCTCTCTATCTCTACACCTGGTAAGACCCCCTCTCTCTATGTATCTCTCTCTATCTCTACACCTGGTAAGGCCCTCTCTCTCTCTATGTATCTCTCTCTATCTCTACACCTGGTAAGACCCTCTCTCTCTCTATGTATCTCTCTCTATCTCTACACCTGGTAAGACCCTCTTTCTCTCTATGTATCTCTCTCTATCTCTACACCTGGTAAGGCCCTCTCTCTCTCTATGTATCTCTCTCTATCTCTACATCTGTTAAGGCCCTCTTTCTCTCTATGTATCTCTCTCTATCTCTACACCTGGTAAGACCCCCTCTCTCTATGTATCTCTCTCTCTATCTCTACACCTGGTAAGACCCTCTCTCTCTATGTATCTCTCTCTCTCTATCTCTACCCCTGGTAAGGCCCTCTCTCTCTCTATGTATCTCTATCTCTACACCTGGTAAGGCCCTCTCTCTATGTATCTCTCTCTATCTCTACACCTGGTAAGGCCTTCTCTCTCTCTATGTATCTCTCTCTATCTCTACACCTGGTAAGACCCTCTCTCTCTCTATGTATCTCTCTCTCTCTATCTCTACATCTGGTAAGGCCCTCTCTCTCTATGTATCTCTCTCTATCTCTACACCTGGTAAGGCCCTCTCTCTCTCTATCTCTCTCTATCTCTACACCTGGTAAGACCCTCTCTCTATGTATCTCTCTCTATCTCTACACCTGGTAAGACCCCCTCTCTCTATGTATCTCTCTCTATCTCTACACCTGGTAAGGCCCTCTCTCTCTCTATCTCTACACCTGGTAAGACCCTCTCTCTCTCTATGTATCTCTCTCTATCTCTACATCTGGTAAGGCCCTCTCTCTCTCTCTTCCTCTTTATCACTCTCTCTTTCTCTCTCTCTCTATATATATATATATCTTCATCTTTCTTTATTTTTCTTTCGCTCTCTCTCTCTATGTATCTCTCTCTCTCTTTATCTCTGTATCTCTCTCTCTATCTCTCTATGTATCAATTCAATTCAATTCATGGGGCTTTATCGGCATAGGAACATGTGTTAACATTGCCAAAGTAAATGAGGTAGATAATATACAAAAGTAAATAAACAATCAAAATGAACAGTAAACATTAAACATACAGAAGTTTCAAATCAATAAAGACATAACAAGTGTCATATTATTTATATATATATATACAGTGTTGTAACAATGTACAAATGGTTTAAGTACACAAGGGAAAATAAATAAGCACAAATATGGTTTGTATTTACAATGGTGTTTGTTCTTCACTGGTTGCCCTTTTCTCGTGGCAACAGGTCACAAATCTTGCTTCTGTGATGGCACACTGTGGAATTTATTAAAATTGGATTTGTTTTCGAAGGTTTGGTAATCGCTTCCTTTTAGGTGGTTATAGAATTTAACGGCTCTTTTCTGGATTTTGATAATTAGTGGGTATCGGCCTAATTCTGTTCTGCATGCATTATTTGGTGTTCTACGTTGTACACTGAGGATATTTTTGCAGAATTCTGCGTGCAGTCTTGGTGTTTGTCCCATTTTGTGTCTCTCTCTCTCTCATTGATAGTTGTTGAACAGGCTTGAGCTGCAGCTCTCTCTCTCTCTCTCTCTCTCTCTCTCTCTCTCTCTCTCTCTCTCTCTCTCAAGGGGCTTTGTCAGCATGGGAAACATGTGTTAACATTGCATTACTACCTCTTAACTCAGCTCCACTACCTCTTAACTCAGCTCCACTACCTCTTAACTCAGCTCCACTACCTCTTAACTCAGCTCCACTACCTCTTAACTCAGCTCCACTACCTCTTAACTCATCTCCACTACTCTCTTAACTCAGCTCCACTACCTCTTAACTCAGCTCCACTGCACTCTTAACTCAGCTCCACTACCTCTTAACTCAGCTCCACTACCTCTTAACTCAGCTTCCACTGCCTCTTAACTCAGCTCCACTACCTCTTAACTCAGCTCCACTACCTCTTAACTCAGCTCCACTGCCTCTTAACTCAGCTCCACTACCTCTTAACTCAGCTCCACTACCTCTTAACTCAGTTCCACTACCTCTTAACTCAGCTCCATTTACCTCTTAACTCAGCTCCACTACCTTTAACTCAGCTCCACTACCTCTTAACTCAGCTCCACTACCTCTTAACTCAGCTCCACTACCTCTTAACTCAGCTCCACTACCTCTTAACTCAAGCTTCCACTACTTAAATCAGCTCCACTTATGGTTCCTTTCTGAATGGGAACATGGTTCCTTTGTGAATGGAACATGGTTCCTTTGTGAATGAGAACATGGTTCCTTTCCTGATTGGGAACATGGTTCCTTTCACAATGGGAACATGGTTCCTTTCTGAATGGGAACATGGTTCCTTTCTGAATGGGAACATGGTTCCTTTGTGAATGGGAACATGGTTCCTTTCTGAATGGGAACATGGTTATTTTCTGAAGGGAAATATGGTTCCTTTCTGAATGGGAACATGGTTCCTTCTGAATGGGAACATGGTTCCTTTCTGAATGGGAACATGGTTCCTTTCTGAATGGGAACATGGTCCCTTTCTGAATGGGAACATGGTTTCCTTTCTGAATGGGAACATGGTTCCTTTCTGAATGGGAACATGGATCCTTTCTGAATGGGAACATGGTTCCTTTCTGAATGGGAACATGGTTCCTTTTCTGAATGGGAACATGGTTCCTTTCTGAATGGGAACATGGTTCCTTTCTGAATGGGAACATGGTTCCTTTGTGAATGGGAACATGGTTCCTTTGTGAATGGGAACATGGTTCCTTTCTGAATGGGAACATGGTTCCTTTCTGAATGGGAACATGGTTCCTTTGTGAATGGGAACATGGTTCCTTTGTGAATGGGAACATGGTTCCTTTGTGAATGGGAACATGGTTCTTTTCTGAATGGAAATGGTTCCCTTTCTGAATGTTAACATGGTTCCTTTGTGAATGGAACATGGTTCCTTTGTGAATGGGAACATGGTTATTTTCTGAAGGAAATATGGTTCCTTTCTGAATGGGAACATGGTTCCTTTCTGAATGGGAACATGGTTCCTTTCTGAATGGGAACATGGTTCCTTTCTGAATGGGAACATGGTCCCTTTCTGAATGGGAACATGGTTCCTTTCTGAAGGAAATATGGTTCCCTTCGAATGGGAACATGGTTACCTTTCTGAATGGGAACATGGTTCCTTTGTGAATGGGAACATGGTTCCTTTGTGAATGGGAACATGGTTATTTTCTGAAGGGAAATGGTTCCTTTCTGAATGGGAACATGGTTCCTTTCTGAATGGGAACATGGTTCCTTTCTGAATGGGAACATGGTTCCTTTCTGAATGGGAACATGGTCCCTTTTCTGAATGGGAACATGGTTCCTTTCTGAATGGGAACATGGTTCCTTTCTGAAGGAAATATGGTTCCCTTCTGAATGGGAACATGGTTCCTTTCTGAATGGGAACATGGTTCCTTTGTGAATGGGAACATGGTTCCCTTTCTGAATGGGAACATGGTTCCTTTCTGAATGGGAACATGGTTCCTGTGAATGGGAACATGGTTCCTTTGTGAATGGGAACATGGTTCCTTTGTGAATGGGAACATGGTTCCTTTGTGACTGGGAACATGGTTCCTTTGTGAATGGGAACATGGTTCCTTTGTGACATGGGAACATGGTTCCTTTGTGAATGGGAACATGGTTCCTTTCTGAATGGGAACATGGTTCCTTTCTGAATGGGAACATGGTTCCTTTGTGAATGGGAACATGGTTCCTTTCTGAATGGGAACATGGTTCCTTTCTGAATGGGAACACGGTTCCTTTCTGACATGGTTCCGTCTTATGATGAAATCATGTTAACATGAAAGGTTATTTTTCTCCCTTGGTGAGTAAAGTACAAGCCTGTTAGGCAGAGATTGTCACAACTGGTAACAGTAACCTTTCACTGATGTAGACATGCAATGGCTAGGCCAGCAGCACTGCCCCCTTCCTTTCCACCCTCCCTCCCTCCCTCCCTCCCTCCTCCCTCCCTCCCTCCCTCCCTCTCCTCCTCTCTCTCCTCTCATCATCTCCCTCTGTCCACCTCTCCTCTCCTCTCCTCTCTCTCCTCTCCTCTCCTGTCACCCTCATCATCTCCCTCTGTCCTCCTCTCTCTCCTCTCCTCTCCTCTCCCTTCCTCTCCTCTCTCTCCTTCTCCCCTCTCCCCTCTCCCCTCATCATCTCCCTCTGTCCACCATCCCTCCCTCTCTCCCTCCCTCTCCTCTCCCTCATCATCTCTCCCTCTGTCCACCATCCTCCCTCCCTCCTCCCTCTGGCCAGTGGAGACATGGCACCACACTCCCATTCAGGCGGACACACCTCGGTGGGCATCTATTGGACCTTCTACTCGTGACACACTCCACTTAATGGACCACCGAGTTTAGGAGGGAGGGAATGAGGGGTGGAGGTAGGGGAGGGAGGTGGGAGGGAGGGAGGAGGAGGAGGAAGGGAGGGAGGAGGGGAGGGAGGAGGAGGGAGGGGGGAGGGAGGGGAGGGAGGGAGGAGGGAGGAGGGAGGGAGGGTGAGGAGAGGGAGGAGGGAGGAGGAGGAAGGGAGAGGAGAGAGGAGAGGAGGAGAGAAGGAGAGAGGGAGGGGAGGGAGGAGGGATGGAGAGACTGTGCAAGGGGTGGAACGGAGGGGAGAGGGGAGAAGGAGAGAGAGAGGAGGGAGGGAGGGAGGGATGGAGAGAGAGAGGGAGGGTAGGGGCCGGGAGGAAGGAGAGAAGATAAGAGGGAGGAACGGGAGGGAGGGAGGGAGGGAGAGAGGGAGAGAAGGGAAAGAGAGAGGGAGGGACGGCGGAGGAGGGGAGGGAGAGGGAGAGAGGAGGGAGGGAGGAGGAGGGAGGGAAGGGAGAGAAGATCTGAGGGAGGAACGGAGGAGGGGAGGGAGGAAGAGGAGAGAAGGAAAGAGAGAGAGGGAGGGATCGAGGGAAGAAGAAGATACTGAGGGAGGAACGGAAGAAAACTGTGTCAGTAGTACATGCTAATTAACCGTACGTTATCAAAACAGATCTGAACAGAACAGATTCGGATCATCATGCAGAACACTGGGCCAGTAAATGAAGGACTAGGATTGTGTCCCATATAGCACAAAAAATTGAACAGGGCCCATAGTGCACTCTACAGGGAATAGGGCCCCAGTCTACTCAGTCACGGCCGGTTCCCGACAGAGCCTGAGGCGCAACCCAGGGTCTCTGGTGGTACAGCAGGCGCTGCAGTACGGCTCCCTTAACCTGCTCCCCACCCAGGAGGCCCCTAAGGGTGTCTACCCTTCTCAATGGCAAGGCTGTCTCACTGAGCCTGTACTTTGTCAAGGTTTTCTAAGGTTTTGATCAGTAACCATGGTCAAATAGTTAGCCACGGTGGACTGTCGATTTGTGCCAGATAGCACTGCATTTTTGCTTTGTGCTTGTGTTTCTAATAAGCAATGTAGTTTTGTTTTGACTGTGTTGTAATTTGTTAAATTCTGATTGAGGCTTCAATGTGTTAGTAGAACAGGTTTGTGAACTCAGCCCCAGGACCAGCTGGATGAGGGGACCGAGGCTTCAGTGTGTTAGTAGAACAGGTTTGTGAACTGACCCCAGGACCAGCTGGATGAGGACTCTTTTCTTTGCTCAGCTCTTGGCATTGCACGGCTTGGTAATGGGGTCACTGTATTTTAGATGTTTCCAAAACTGCAGTGCAGGGCCTGGTAATGGTGCTCTTTTTGAGTTTTTATTATTAGTGGAGTTGTGAAACTCTGCCCCTGCATCATTTGTAGTTTCCTCTGACATGAAAGAGAATCTTACAGAACTCTGCATGCAGGGTTTCAATGGGGTGTGTGTCCCATTTAGTGAAATCTTGTTTTGCAAGTAGACCCCACACCTTGCTTCCATGAAGTGCAAGTGGTTCAATGACACATTCAATTCGTTTTGGCCAAATTTGGTATTTCAATTAGATTTTTAAAATGTTTATGCCGTAGAACGCCCTGCGTGCTTTCTCTCTCCAGTTCATTCACTGCCTCATTAAGGTGTCCAGTTGAGCTTATTTTTAAACCTAGGTAATTGTAGTGTGTGCTGTACTTAAATATTTTGTACCAATTGAGAACTGGGTCTTATTCCCTTAGATCTGGATCTAAGGGCCCAGGTCTGGCAGTACTGCTCTAGCAGGTCAGGCTCTGCTGTAGGCCTTGTGCTGTGGGTGTTTACTGCCAGGGCCCAGGTCTGACAGTACTGCTCTCGCAGGTCCAGGCTCTGCTGTAGGCCATGTGCTGTGGGTGACAGCAGGCATAGGTCATCTGTGAAGAGCAGGCACTTAACCTCTGAATTGTGGAGACTAACACCAGGGGCTGAGGATTTTTCTAGAATAGTGGCCAATTTGTTGATGTAGATGTTGAAGAGTGCAGGGCTCAGATTGCAAGTCTATAAAGCAAGCGTACATTTTGGTATTATTTTGATGGACATGTTTATCTATCAGGGTGTGTAGGGTGTAAGTATGATCAGTCGTGCAATGTTTTGCATAATCCAATTTCGCTTTTACTCAAGACATTGTGCTTATTAAGGAAGTTTAGAACTATCTTTAGAACATTTATAATACTACAGAAAACCTTCCCCAGGTTACCCTAACACAAATTCCTCTGGAATTGTTAGGGTCAAATTTGTCTCCGCTCTTAAAGATTGGGGTTATGAGTCCTTGATTCCAGATGTCAGGGAAATAACCTACCAAATTAAACAGTTTTAATATAGCCAATTGAAATTTTGGGCACTAGTGAGTTTGAGCATCTCATTTAGGATGCCATCAGGTCTGCATGCCTTTTTAAATCTGAGGGTCTGAAGTTTCTTATAGAGCTCTGGTCAGTAATAGTTTAGTTTCTTATAGAGCTCCTGGTCAGTAATAGTTTAGTTTCTTATAGAGCTCCTGGTCAGTAATAGTTTAGTTTCTTATAGAGCTCCTGGTCAGTAATAGTTTAGTTTCTTATAGAGCTCCTGGTCAGTAATAGTTTAGTTTCTTATAGAGCTCCTGGTCAGTAATAGTTTAGTTTCTTATAGAGCTCCTGGTCAGTAATAGTTTAGTTTCTTATAGAGCTCCTGATCAGTAATAGTTTAGTTTCTTATAGAGCTCCTGGTAAGTAATAGTTTAGTTTCTTATAGAGCTCCCGGTCAGTAATAGTTTAGTTTCTTATAGAGCTCCTGGTCAGTAATAGTTTAGTTTCTTATAGAGCTCCTGGTCAGTAATAGTTTAGTTTCTTATAGAGCTCCTGGTCAGTAATAGTTTAGTTTCTTATAGAGCTCCTGGTCAGTAATAGTTTAGTTTCTTATAGAGCTCCTAGTCAGTAATAGTTTATTTTCTTATAGAGCTCCTGGTCAGTAATAGTTTAGTTTCTTATAGAGCTCCTGGTCAGTAATAGTTTAGTTTCTTATAGAGCTCCTGGTCAGTAATAGTTTAGTTTCTTATAGAGCTCCTGGTCAGTAATAGTTTAGTTTCTTATAGAGCTCCTGGTCAGTAATAGTTTAGTTTCTTATAGAGCTCCTGGTCAGTAATAGTTTAGTTTCTTACAGAGCTCCTGGTCAGTAATAGTTTAGTTTCTTATAGAGCTCCTGGTCAGTAATAGTTTAGTTTCTTATAGAGCTCCTGGTCAGTAATTGTCACGAATATTATCGGTGACTCCCCTTCTTGTTCGGGTGGGCGCTCGCGGTCGTCGTCGCTGGTCTACTAGCTATCACCGATCCGTTGTTCTGTGTTCCTTGGTTTTGTCTGATTGGTATCACCTGTTTCTTGTTTGGTTGTTAGGGTACGGTTATATATAGTCTGTTCAGCCCGCTTCTGTTTCGTGCAATTTTAATGCTGCATGTATTGCCAGTATACATTGATTTAATTATGTCATATGTTTTACCCCCTACATCACTTTCAATAACTTTGTAGAACAGTCCTGTATGCCAAATAGAATCAAATGCTTTTTGGAAGTCGATAAAGCAATCGTATATTTTGGTATTATTTTGGTGGACATGTTTATCTATCAGGGTGTGTAGGGTGTAAATATGATCAGTTGTGCGATGTTTTGGTATAATCCAATTTGGCTTTTACTCAAGATATTGTGCTTATTAAGGAAGTTTAGAACTCTTACATTTATAATGCTACAGAAAACCTTCCCAGGTTACTGTTCACACAAATGCCTCTGTATTTGTAGGGTCAAATTTGTCTCCGTTTTTAAAGATTGGGGTTATGAGTCCTTGATTCCAGATGTCAGGAAATAACCTACAAAATTAAACAGTTTTAATATAGCCAATTGCACGTTTGCACTAGTGAGTTTGAGCATCTCATTTAGATGCCATTAGGTCCGCATGCTTTTTTAAAATGAGAGGGCCTGAAGTTTGACAAAGTACAGACCCACGCTTCTACAGAGCTGCAACAGATCCCTTCAGTGTTGTTAATGGTGCTGGCATTTTGTTGTTTCTATGGGGAGATTAAGACATTTAGAAACAGTATGGCCCGTATGGCCTCTCTCTCTCGCTAGATTCTTCCAAGTTGCCACATTTTGCCTTGATGATAGCTTCGCACACTCTTGGCATTCCCTCAACCAGATTCACCTGGAATGCTTTTTCCCACTAGTCTTGAAGGAGTTCTCGTTAAATCCCAGACGAAGCATTAGCATTCTTATAGATACAATGTATACATAGAGCCCATTACCAGGGGTGTTTGACAGGTCATTAGACAGCTGAAAAGAGATCCTCAGGTTGGTGGGGGCACGGCGTTGCTATTTCAAATAGTATTTGAACCCAGATCAGACTGGGTCCACTACAGAACAGGACAACCAGAACCAGCTCTCTTGTCTTGTCTTGTCTTGTCAATGACACGTAGTATTTCTGGCAGACGGCCAGGGAACCTGGGAGCGCAACGCCAATCAGCCAGACGCTCAGATCAAAAACTCTAATCAATGCCTATTTAGAAGCACCGACCACAGAACAATACCCCGCCTGCAGTGCTGATCAGCCTGCAGTGTGATCAGCCTGCAGTGTGATCCGCCTGCAGTGTGATCAGCCTGCAGTGTGATCAGCCTGCAGTGTGATCAGCCTGCAGTGTGATCAGCCTGCAGTGTGATCCGCCTGCAGTGTGATCAGCCTGCAGTGTGATTCGCCTGCAGTGTGATCCGCCTGCAGTGTGATCAGCCTGCAGTGTGATCAGCCTGCAGTGTGATCAGCCTGCAGTGTGATCCGCCTGCAGTGTGATCAGCCTGCAGTGTGATCAGCCTGCAGTGTGATCCACCTGCAGTGTGATCAGCCTGAAAAAAGATCCCTTTATAGATAAGATGGCTCATGTGAGATGACACTTCACAGTTACATTCACGGGTACATTCACGGGTACATTCACAGGTACATTGTTATTTTCTCTGCATCAAATAATCAGGGGAGGTTCTTCTAAGAGCTTCAGAATTTCATATACAGAGTAGGGATAGTCCATGGAATGTTTACATTAGGGAGAGTCCATGGAATGCTGTCAGTATTTACAGTAGGGATAGTCCATGGAATGTTTACATTAGGGAGAGTCCATAGAATGTTTCCATTAGGGAGAGTCCATGGAATGTTTACATTAGGATAGTCCATAGAATGTTTACATTAGGAGAGTCCATGGAATGCTGTCAGTATTTACAGTAGGGATAGTCCATGGAATGTTTACATTAGGGAGAGTCCATAGAATGTTTACATTAGGGAGAGTCCATGGAATGTTTACATTAGGATAGTCCATGGAATGTTTACATTAGGGAGAGTCCATGGAATGTTTACATTAGGAGAGTCCATGGAATGTTTACATTAGTTAGAGTCCATGGAATGTTTACATTAGGGAGAGTCCATGGAATGTTTACATTAGGGAGAGTCCATGGAATGTTTACATTAGGGAGAGTCCATGGAATGTTTACATTAGGGAGAGTCCATGGAATGTTTACATTAGGGAGAGTCCATGGAATGTTTACATTAGGATAGTCCATGGAATGTTTACATTAGGGAGAGTCCATGGAATGTTTACATTAGGGAGAGTCCATGGAATGTTTACATTAGGGAGAGTCCATGGAATGTTTACATTAGGGAGAGTCCATGGAATGTTTACATTAGGATAGTCCATGGAATGTTTACATTGGATAGTCCATGAATGTTTACATTGGGAGTCCATGGAATGTTTACATTAGGATAGTCCATGGAATGTTTACATTAGATAGAGTCCATGGAATGTTTACATTAGGGAGTCCATGGAATGTTTACATTAGGATAGTCAATGGAATGTTTACATTAGGATAGTCAATGGAATGTTTACATTAGGGAGAGTCCATGGAATGTTTACATTAGGATAGTCCATGGAATGTTTACATTAGGGAGAGTCCATGGATGTTGGTACATTATGGAGAGTTCATGAATGTCACATTGGTGACAGTCAATGGAATGTTTGTATAAGATGAGATCAATGAATGCTTGCATTAGGGAGAGTCCATGGAATGTTTACATTAATAGAGTCCATGAATGTTTACATTAGAGAGTCCATGGAATGTTTACATTAGGATAGTCACGAATGCTTACATTAGTAGAGTCCATGGAATGTTTACATTAGATAGAGTCCATGGAATGTTTACATTAGGGAGAGTCCATGGAATGTTTACATTAGGGAGAGTCCATGAATGTTTACATTAGGGATAGTCCATGGAATGTTGTGCAGAGGATAGATAGAGTCCATGGAATGTTTATATTAGGAGAGTCCAGGAATGTTTACATTAGGGAGAGTCCATGGAATGTTTACATTAGGAGAGTCCATGGAATGTTTACATTAGATAGTCAATGGAATGTTTGGTTTCACGAGAGTCCATGAATGTTTGCATTTAGATATCAATGGAATGTTTTGCATTAGGGATAGTCAATGGAATATGCATTAGGGGAGATCCAGAATGTTTACACAGGATAGTCCATGGAATGTTTTACATTAGGGAGAGTCCATGAATGTTTACATTAGGGAGAGTCCATGGAATGTTTACATTAGATAGTCAAATGGAATGTTTACATTAGGATAGTCAATGGAATGTTTATTAGGAGAGTCCATGGAATGCTTACATTAGTTAGAGTCCATGGAATGTTGCTTAGGGAGAGTCCATGGAATGTTTACATTAGATAGAGTCCATGGAATGTTTACATTAGAGAGTCCATGAATGTTTATATTAGATAGTTGCTGGAATGTTTACATTAGTTAGAGTCCATGGAATGTTACATTAGAGAGTCCATGAATGTTTCATATTGATAGAGTCCATAATGCCTTACTTGGAGAGTCCATGGAACAGTTTACATTAGGATAGTCAATGGAATGTTTACATTAGGATAGTCAAATGGAATGTTTACATTAGAGAGTCCAAATGCTTACATTAGTTAGATTTTGAATGTTTACATTAGAGAGTTCATGGAATGTTGAGCATTAGTTAGAGTCCAAGGAATGCTTTATATTAGGATAGTCCATGAATGTTTACATTAGGTAGAGTCCATGGAATGTTTAGCATTAGGGAGTCCATGGAATGTTTATATTAGGAGAGTCCATGGAATGTTTATATAGATAGTCCATGGAATGTTTATATTAGGGATAGTCCATGGAATGCTGTCAGTATTTACATTATAAGTGGTTAATGTATAGACTATGGTATGTTTACATTGTGAGTGGTTAACGTATGACTATGGAATGTTTATATTAGGAGTACATGTATAGACAGGTATGCTTCATACACTATGGAGTATATATAGATCTATGGTATGTTTATTAATTGTGAGTGGTTAATGTATAGACTATGCATCAGTCTACATTAGAGTGGTTAATGGAGTAGACTGGTGGAATGTTTACATTAGAGTGGTTACTGTATAGACTATGGTATGTTTACATTAGAGTGGTTAACCTTATAGACTATGGCATGTTTACATTAGGAGTGGTTAATGTATAGACTATGGAATGTTTATATTAGGGAGAGTCCATGGAATGTTTTAGGGAGAAAGTCCATGGAATGTTTACATTAGAGAGTTTGTTTAGTGTCCAAAATGGCGCCGGAGTTTACATTAAGAAGGCTGATGTGAAAAATGGCGCCGGAGAAGAAGGCTGATGTTCATTTCCCAACCGATTTATGTTATTTGTAACTTATTTTTAAAACTTATTTTGTACATAATGTTGCCGCTTCCGTCTCTTATGACCGAAAATAACTTCTGGACATCAGGATTTCGATTACTCACCACTAACTGGTAGAATCTTTTTTCCCTTTGACGAGTCCCTTACGCGAACGATATACTGCTGAAACAGGCCCAGATCCCCATGATTTGCTTGAAAAGGAGGCGGAGATTAAGGTGCCAGAGGGCGGGCTGCCTTATGAGAATTCGTAGGCGATCGAATAAACCCACACTTCCTTCCATTCTGCTAGCAAACGCAATCTTTGGAGAATAGAATCTATGACTGACCTATGGAAGATTAAACTACCAACGGGACATTAAAAACTGTATTATTTTTTTATGCTTCACGGAATCGTGGCTGAATGACAACAAAACACATTGGCTTCATCAATAAGTGCATCGATGACGTTGTCCCCACAGTGACCGTACGCACATACCCCAACCAGAAGCCATGGATTACAGGCAACATCCACACTGAGCTAAAGGCTAGAGATGCTACTTTTCAAGGAGCGGACTCTAGCCCGGAAACTTATAAGAAATCCCGCTTATGCCCTCCGACAAGCCATCAAACAGGCAAAGTGTCAATACAGGACTAAGATCGAATCATACAACACCGGCTCCTGACGCTGCCGGACGTGACAGGGTTTGCAAACTATTACAGACTACAAAGGAAGCACAGCCAGTAGCTGCCCAGTGACACCAGCCTACCAGATGAGCTTAAACGACTATATACTCTGCTGAGGCAAATAACACTGAAACATGAAAGCACCAGCTGTACCGGAAGACTGTGTGATCACGCCCTCCGCAGCCCATGTGAGTGAAACCTTTAAACAGATCAACATTCACAAGGCCACAGGGCCAGACGGAATACCAGGACATGTGCTGCATGCGTGCAAGTTTCTGACCCTGTCTGAGTCTGTAATACCAACATGTTTCAAGCAGACCATAGTCCCTGTGCCCAAGAACACTAAGGTAACCTGCCTAAATGACTACCGACCCGTAGCACTCACGTCTGTAGCCATGAAGTGCTTTGAAAGGCTGGTCATGGCTCACATCAGCACCATTATACCATTATACCAGCACCATTATACCAGAAACTACAGCTCAGAATTCCAACACCATAGTGTCTAAACACTAAACACCTCCCTCTGCAACTGGATCCTGGACTTCCTGAAGGGCCACCCCCAGGTGGTAAGGGTAGGTAACAACACGTCCATCACGCTGATCCTCAACACGGGGGCCCCTCAGGGGTGCGTGCTCAGTCCTCTCCTGTACTCCTTGTTCACTCATGACTGCATGGCCAGGCACGACTCCAACACCATCATTAAGTTTGCCGATGACACAACAGGGGTAGGCCTGATCACCAACAACGACGAGACAGGCTATAGAGAGGATTTCAAAGACCTGGCCGTGTGGCGCCAGTACAACAACATCTCCCTTAATGTGATCAAGACAAAGGAGATGACTACAGGAAATAGAGGACTTAGCATGCTCCCATTCTCATCGATGTGGCTGTAGTGGAGCAGGTTGAGAGCTTCAAGTTCCTTGGTGTCCCCATCACCAACAAATGAACATTGTCCAATCACACCAAGACAGTCGTGAAGAGGGCATTTCAAAACCTATTCCCCCTCAGGAGATTGAAAAGATTTGCCATGGGTCCTCGGATCCTCAAAAGGTTGACAGCTGCACCATTGAGACCATCCTGGCTGGTTGCATCACTGCATGGTATGGCAACTGCTCGGCATCCGACCGCAAAGCACTACAGAGGGTAGTGCGAACGGCCCAGTACATCACTTGGGCCAAGCTTCCTGCCATCCAGGACCTCTATACCAGGCGGTGTCAGAGGAAGGCCCTAAAAATTGTCAATGACTCCAGCCACTCTAGTCAAAGACTGTTCTCTCTACTCCTACACAGCAATCAGTACATGAGCGCCACGTCTAGGTCCAAGAGGCTTCTTAACCACTTCTACTCCCAAGCCATAAGACACCTGAACATCAAATCAAATCAAATGTATTTAGAAACCTAGAGAGGAACCAGGCTATGTGGGGTGGCCAGTCCTCTTCTGGCTGTGCTGAGTGGAGATTATAACAGAACATGGCCATGATGTTCAAATGTTCATAAATGACCAGCATGGTCCAATAATAATAAGGCAGAACAGTTGAAACTGGAGCAGCAGCATGGCCAGGTGGACTGGGGACAGCAAGGAGTCATCATGTCAGGTAGTCCTGAGGCATGGTCCTAGGGCTCAGGTCCTCCGAGAGAGAGAAAGAAAGAGAGAAAGAGAGAATTAGAGAGAGCACACTTAAATTCACACAGGACACCGAATAGGACAGGAGAAGTACTCCAGATATAACAAACTGACCCTAGCCCCCCGACACATAAACTACTGCAGCATAAATACTGGAAGCTGAGACAGGAGGGGTCAGAAGACACTGTGGCCCCATCCGAGGACACCCCCGGACAGGGCCAAACAAGAAGGATATAACCCCACCCACTTTGCCAAAGCACAGCCCCCACACCACTAGAGGGATATCTTCAACCACCAACTTACCATCCTGAGACAAGGCTGAGTATAGCCCACAAAGATTTCCGCCACGGCACAACCCAAGGGGGGGGCGCCAACCCAGACAAGACGATCACATCAGTGACTCAATCCACTCAGGTGACGCACCCCTCCCAGGGACGGTATAAGCCAGTGACTCAGCCCCTGTAATAGGGTTAGAAGCAGAGAATCCCAATGGAAAGAGGGGAACCGGCCAGGCAGAGACAGCAAGGGTGGTTCGTTGCTCCAGAGCCTTTCCGTTCACCTTCCCACTCCTGGGCCAGACTACACTCAATCATATGACCCACTGAAGA